>NC_084942.1:14552954-14855984 GCF_958298935.1 Phragmites australis | reverse complement strand
TTGAACATATTGCTGATGTAATATAGTTACAATACATAAATACACAAGATTATGCAATTATATGAAGTATGAGGACTAAAGTGCATAAAACACAATATAATAGAAATTATATTGATAATGGAGGCGTGCAAAACTGAAGAACCCGAAGGGTTAAAATGCTAAATTGCGCTATCCAATTTGATTTCGGTTTGGCACAGCCCATTGGAGGTGGCAGACTGGTGGCTGGCTTGGCCTGTCGCGGTCCAATAAAGTGGCAGCCTGACAGTGTGGCCCACAAAGGCGGTACGGCTCATGGGGCGTAGTGGGCTGCTATTGCAGCCCGCTGAGGCAGCAGCCTGGCACGGCCCGTGGGGCACAATTGCTGGTGCACTGTATAAAAGGCAAAGGGAGCCGGTAGGGTTCCCGACCACCCCGCCAGCAAACAAATGCAGTGCCATCGCCCCCGTCGATGCGCTGTAAGGCTGTTGACGCCGTCGATCGACCAACTGTTGGCTTGGCCGTCGTGTGGTGGTGATGTGGCCCGCCCGGTGTTGGAGAGTGCCGCCCGGCGATGGAGCACCCCGCCCTGTCGGCAAATCGGTGCATTCTACCGATGATTGGTTGTGGTCAGTCATCGGCGCACACCCTCACCCCCTTCCTCCCCTCCTCCGCCTCCGAGGAAAAGCCGGCCTAGGGCCGGCTGTCGGCGTACTTCATGTGGGTGGCCGCCATCGCCGCCTGCTCCAGTTCACCGATTGGCCATAGCGGCGAAGCTTGGGCCACCGATTTTCCGCAACGGTGGCGGTGAGGCGAAGCCGGCGATAGGGAGGGGGCGTCTCCATCGAGGGGGCCATAACGTAAATGGTGAGAAACACTGGCGAAGATGAGCCGGCCACGGACGCCTGCGATGGAGACCCAGACGCGGGTGTCAATGAGAAGGGTGCCGATGGCACATGCCGTGGAGTAACAACATTGTATGGTGCGCGTAGTGCCACCAGTCCGTGCACTGAGCAGCACGCATACCCATGGATTGGATAGCACGATGTCGAGGGTAGGACTGTCTCGTTCGAGGGATCAGATGCCGTTGCTGGTGAAGGCATAGCCCGAAGGGCTGATCAATGAGCATCATGCACGACGACGCTGAAGATCCTGGTCGGACCGTGTAGAGGAGGCCGTCCATCATGTCTGAGGAAGCGTGCCCACGGTGCTTGATGATGGTGACGGCAAGAATGGAACTAGCAGCGTCCAATGCAGCGAACCGGTGTTTAAGGACGAATGAGTCGGAGGATTGCCGCCTCCAGAGTATTCAGAGAGTGAAGAACATCTCCAGTTGTCCTCCATCGATGCTTAACATGGGATGGGCTCTCTGTTCTTCGCTGTTCTTTGTGTGTGATGGCGCTGTTCATCCTTCCCTGTTGTTGTTTGATTCCTCTCGGTTGGCCGATGATCAGTGGATCGAGCGAGTGCGTGATAACATGTTAGAACTCGGATGTGAAATAGTAGATCGGGATCAAGTTCTATCCATTTCATTGATTCAATGGTGTACATTTATACATGATGAATAGGCATTCTTTAGGGAGATGCCCCTCCCCAATAGGTAGGAAGCCAAACTGCCGATGGCGGTTTGGAGGCAACGAGAGCGACCGAACACCATGGAGAGGTAGGAGGAACCACCGAGGAGAAGGCCTCAGGAAGAGGGCAAATTTGGGAATGGACTGCTACAGCCGAGAAGAACGATCGGATCTCACTCCACGGGGCAAGATCGCCGGCCCTGGCAGCCTGCCACCGTCGGTCCCACGGGCAGCCAGACAGAGTCCACAATAGGATTAACTCGTGAGACGTGGGGCCCGCCAATGCCCAAACCCAAACCTTCCCCTGAACCCTCTCCCTAGCGCCGCCAACGCCGACGAGCGGAAGAAGAGGGCCGACCGATCCAGCTCCGATGGCCAGCGGGGGACTGCTCGGGGGCGCGTTCTGGGCGACGCGGGCGCTGGAGGTGGTGAAGCGGAACGACTCCCCGGGCCTTCTATGGAAGCGCATCAAGCTCACCACCACCCGCAAGAACAACGCCAAGAAGCGCCTCAAGCGGCTCTGGCAGGTGAACCCATCGGCTCCCCTCGCCTCTTCCCTTTTCGTTCCCCTCCCATGAGCATCCATGTGGTGCGAGTTGCCTCCCTAGTATTTGGAGTGGATGTTTGTGATTGAACTTGAAGAGAAATGGGATTCGGGGTGGGGATGATCATGGTGAAGTTCGGCCACAAGTCTGGATATGTTTATCTTAGCCTTAACAATGTCCGTTGGGGATTTCACTCTAGTGGCAATTAGGCCCTGCCTATATTTTTGTGTGATTAAAAATGGGTTTTGCACCAGGAGCTAAATTTTGAGTCGTTCCCCTGACATGGCCATCAATATTGGGGAAGTTGATAAACTACGTTTAGATGCCAAAACATGTAGGATACCTACAACTGCAATTGCTTCTGAAAAAAGGTATACATAACAACAAATTGTGCGGATGCAGATTCGCTCCTATGAGAATGCTTACCTAGATTGGATTAGTATATTCACAGCTAAACAACTTACAGAGGTGCCCTTTAGGCTTGTTGGTAAGGATTTTTTCACATTTTATTGCTGGAGTAAAAGCTTTACCAATCCTTTGTGCTAGATGTAAGCTTTGCTAATTCTGCCTCTTGGAGAGACTTCATTTATCACATCTCAATTTTGAAACAACAATGTGCTAAAGTAGAATTATTTTCTTGATCTTGATGCGGTGGATGTCATGGAGCTGTATAGCAGGTGCATCCAGGGCTAAATTTCCTGTGTCGAAACAATTTTTTCAGGACCAGGTTGGCAGCTGGTTACCAGTCTGATTCTGGTGGAAGTTTTTTTTTTGTATTTTTTTTAATTTGGGAAACTCAATCTTCTTATCACTTATAACAACAAACAAGCAGAGTTTAAAAGAGTAAGAAAAGAAGCCAAGAAAAACATGTATTGTCCAGGTGCACTCTAGCATCCTGCACCCATGGGAAAATCCTTTGTGCACTGGTAACCGTTATAATTTTTTAACCCTGTGTGCATCTTGGAAAGTTTCCATCTGTGGTGTTCTATTTTCTTCACCCTTGTAAGCATTCTCAATGAAGAAAACTTAAAAAATGATTATCAAAAGAGGCGAAACACAGTGTGTACTCCTGTATTAGGCACACACACACAACTCCCTGAAAACCTCCCTCTTCTGAATACCATTGATATTTAGAGAGAATGGAAGTCATATTCTGAATCAGGTATTCAGGTGTCTGTAAATTTCAATTGTATACACCCTAGTCTGCATCAGTAAACTTCTTAGGTTAGCACATAATAAGAGCCCAGGATGTAACGTGCATGGTAGATTTCTAAAACAAGTATAGATAAACAGACCTTTTCCCTTTATCAGAACCAATGTGTTGATCACTCCAAATGTCATTCCCTGAACTTGAGCCAGGTATTAGACACAACACGTTACCATCTAAAAAATATCTGACCTAAAAATTGAAGTGCTTAACCATGTTGAGGTTAGATGCTCAAATCTAAAAATTACCATCCATTGATATTAAACAACTAAGGTAATCTTCTTTGATTGAAAAGATATCTGAGACAGTGAGGTTTACTTCTGATGGAATGCAAACAAGGTATATACCTTAGTGATACATCAAAATCCCACTGTCACCTGCATCCGGTCATTGTTCTTGCCCTAGTTTAAACAATGTACCTTTAACATCCAGTGAAAGTACAGGTTCAGCCATAAGTACAGGTTCAGCCATAAGCCCATAAATGATTGAGTGAAATAGAAAGGTACAGTTTAACCATAAATACTTGAGTGGTAGCCTGAAGATGAAAGATGAGGTTGACCATGAAGAATTATGTCTGCTCGTTGGACAAACTTGCACAAGGTTTAATTGTCACAATCAGTTCAGCGACGGCGGAGTCGGCGAGGAACAAACAGAGGAAGCAGTGCCGAGTCAAGTTAGCAAATTCCCATTGCCTACCTCTGTTCTTCTTCCCTTCTCGACCTCAAATTCCTACCAATTTTGTATCTTGTATTCTACAGATCGAGCTCACATATGTTTGATTCATTCGTAGGCGGTCTAGACTGTTACATTAATGAGATTCCAGAGTTTTTCTGGTAGAGAATAACAAAGATCGATGGACAAGATGAAAAAGGTTTCTGATTCCATCAGTAAAATATAATGACATGGGTGTCAATGAATTCATGGAGCACTGAACATAGGTAAAATATAATGACATGAATATAGGTAATGGCAAATAATGGGGGAGATATAGCTGTAAACAGCACCTGTTGAAAGCTAAATAGGGAGAGAAGGCTCACCTTGACCAGAGTACTGAGCTAGAACTCAGACTTGGCTCCGTGGAGTTACTAAGCACAACCTTTGCTCTGTCATCTGCTGTAATGATTTGTTACCCAGCAGAGGAGGAACTAAATTACTTTCTCCTTTGAGGGTGGAGGAAGGGGCTCTTAGCACATCCTATGATGGGGTTACCATCAGCCATAAATTGCAAACTAGGATTGCCTTTAAAATGTTTTAAAGACATATTTGCCACTTGTGGTACATCCCTGGAGACTTTATGCCACCAAGTTTTCAATTTTATAGTACATGAAAAAACCTTTATCGATTTTGTGCACTCTGCTTTCCTCCTTTCTCTGAAGCTTGGTCCCGCAAGCAGTCAGAATCATGAATAAACCTTTTTATCCATTTTTTGCACCCTGTGCTTTCCTCCTTTCTCTGAACCTTAGTCCTGCAAGCAGTCAGAGTCATTCATTGTCAATAGCATCCTTAGTCCTCTGCTCAGTTATGCTCTTTGTTTTCTGTAGTAACACTTGATTTGCCTCATTGAGACTTATTTTAGTGAGCATCTGTAGTTGCCTGCAATAATCATCCAGAACTTCCGCCGCTACTCCTTGAATCTTGAATTGAAGCTTATGTGATCCATGTGTCTAGCTTGTTATACATTGCTGCATGTGACATAATTAACCCATATATTATTCTTCTTAGTTGTTGGATACATGATGCAGCCACAGCTACCATAGCAGAGTTCTTTGTTTGGATGAGTGATAATGGTATTTATCTGGTTCCGTTATATCTGTAGCATGACTGAAGATCCTGTATGTTTGGAAAACCTTGATTTAGGCCTGTCTTAGAATGATCCTTGATAAAAGCACCATCCCCTATCCCTGTCTTAGTATTGCATTCTATGGATGATATATTTTGTTCTTTCCCCAAACACACTAGCTCTCAACTGTTGCAGTTTTCCTGCACATAAGTATTGAATGGATGCACTTGTCACTTCCTTTATCCTTATCTTTTGTATGATTTAGCTGTATGGAGCTTGAATGCTTGATGCACTATTGTTTAAGTCATTTCTGTTAGATTGTTCTTCAATTTTCTCTCACAATAGCAGATGATAGGACATATTGAAATATCGTATCATTTTTTAGCCTTTCTCAAGCATCTATGTAACTGGCATTAGCTAGTTCTGGAAAACAGAAATGTATGTGCACTGAATCATAATCGAAAGTTTTGCAGTAAGTCCAAAGTTCCACAACTAGTGATATCATGATTTATGTTGCACACTCCTGAGGAAGTGATTATTTACTTTTGACGTAACTGTTCCTTTATCCAATTGATTTTGAACAATATTCAGTGGATGGATCTCATGTAGATAACTTCCTATTCAAAAGTTATGGTTGTGCACTTGGTCATACTGTTACTAAACCTCTTGGCCTATGATCCGCAAGTTGAGGTAATAATAAGTAATAAGCAGCACTGTTTCCTGGCTGCAAGTTCTATTTACACTTCTGGAATTCCACTGGTCTTGCAGCATTGTTCTTTCAGTATTCGAAGTGTCTCGCATATTATCTCCTCAAACTGGTGACACGCCAGTTACATTTTGCAGTGTTTCCTTTCAGAATGAGGCGGTTATAAGGGCTTGTGCTGATTCAGAATCCGCGTCAACATTAAATGCCACATCCGCAGCCGGGAAGCAGCAGTAGGTTGGATGATCAATTTATGACTCCAAGGCTCATGCAATTAAAAAGGCCCGATGACCAACAAACTAAGACCAAGTGCATGTATACATCCGCTTTCTTCAGCTAGAAGACATCATTGCTTGCCACCATGTGCTACTCTGCCCCCTCCTGCGTACATAACTCTTAGAATCTTGGCCGCCTCCTGAGTTCTATCGTTTTCTAATTTCGCCATTTTTATGTTACTTCTCAAACTATTTCTGAATGCGTTCGCTTTCCTCCATTCTGCATCATGCTTAGGCCAGTCCAGCTACAGTTCTGCATCTGCTGCTGCCGATATGCTATTATATGCAGTAATGTAATGCGTTGAACCTATTCTGTCGTTGACATCAGCCTGGCCCCATTTTCTAAACTTGCAAGGTTGGTTAAGACATGAGAAAAGAATCTGCTGCCATCAAGGACGGACCTTGTCCCATGTGATGTGCATATATGTATGTATACTTGCGCGTGTGCTAATATTTGCATTTAACATATGGTGATGGTACAAGGACACACGCAACAAAATATCAGGCTGCGTGTACCTTTTATAAACCGGCGGTAGATGAAGCCGAGGCTTGCAAGTATGCACGGTTGAATCGATGGATGGAAAGGTTTTCAAAGATCCGTCGATGTTAAGGTTGTTCACAATATTTTTTTTCATGAGCAGTATTTAGGGTGTCATTTACACTCGTCTTTGGAATATGAGGATCTTTTTCTGATTTATGTGGTGAATTGAATTGCCTAGTATGAAATTCATGTGCCCTAACCGCGGATAATTTAGCGAAAAGAAATTGACCCTGAAATCAAATATGTTGGCTGTGTGAGCAGGAGAGAGACCGCCGTCTATCTGAGCAAAGATTGCATCTACACGAAGGAAGTCTTGTGGCACATTTCACAGTGGCTGCATTTCCACAACCTGTCATCCTTCAATCAATTTTAGAGTTTAACAAGTTAGTGGAGAGCGGCATCTACGACAAACATCTTTGGTGAGAATTTAATAGAATTGTAATTATCTTTTTGTGGTATATTTGGAAAGAGAGGAATTGAAGGACCTTCCCAAAAAAAACGACGAGCTCAGGGTTGCTCAGATAACAAAAGAGCATATTGAGGACTTCTACAAAGTATTTTCATCCTTTCCCTGAGTTGTGTTTTTCTCGTTCCTCCGTTGTTTCGTTTTGGGCCTGCTGTAGTCTCAGGCTTCGGTCTGTCTAGATTTTTTTTTTCTTTTAGGTTATACTCTTTTTTACTCTTTGTCTAATAAAATGGTAAATCTTGTGCCGCACTTTAAAAAAAAGACCCGATTCATTTCAGTTCAGAATTGGTATGAAATTCTTGCGGTCCAAACATGTTGACCCGTGGGCCGGCGCAGGCAGCGGCAGCGTGCACGCGGCGGCTCACACGACGACCGTCCGGGAAGTTGCCCGCCCGGGCGGCCGGGGCGTGGGATTCTACGGCGGTCGAAGAAACCAAGGGGAAGACGACAAGCCGGATCCACAAGGAGGTTCTCGCAGCAGCACGTACTCCTCGATCCATACGCTACGTCGGACGGCTTCGCCTCCGTTCCGTTCCGTTCTAGCCTTGCGCTCCCATCCCAGCCGCCGGCTTGCGTGCGTGATGGCGGAGTGCGTGCGAATTTAATTTCTTGTTGCGTGCCGATGTAGGTGTCGGAGAATTTGACCAGTTTCTTAGAATATGTATAACGGGTTGTTAGAGAAGATGTTTACAGAAAAAAATTAGGATTTTTTCTTAATTGTAGTAGCGCAGTGCTTAGATAGAGGGTGAGTATTTTTAAGTATCACTGTTTATATTAGTATTAATAAGATAGTTAATTATATTTAAACACCTGTTATCTTTGTTAGCATTGAAAATTATATTTTTATGTAGATATTTAACACTATTTTTTTCAAACACCTAGCTATAAGCATCTAGAATTGTTTATGCCCTTTAACTCACCTACGACTTTGTATCAACGGGTTAAATCAAATCACTTGGACAATGGCTCGTAAATAAATTTTATAATTTTAATACATAATTTTAATTGAGCTGTACGTAAATGGTTGTGCATAAGTACGTTCTTTTCCGATCCACGGTGACAGAAATAGGATGAGCTAAAGGCTTGCTTGGAATGTAGAATAATGGCTGCTACAAAATTTGTGGGGAAAGGCGAACGGCTATGGTGTTGTCTACTTACAACCGAAGAAACTTGTCGTCCCGAACTCAGTGTAACCAGTATCGATGTGCTCGAAATGCTTCTTTTATGATTTCTATTTGTGAAACATTTTCTACATGTCCGAATCATTTTCTGTTGGATTTTGATCCAGCGAAACCTCCTATGTATGACTCGATATGGTAAATATTCATTTATTTATCTTTATTTGGCATCTGTATATTTTTTTCATGCTTGTATGGTTTGCTTCAATGCAACTCTTTTACGCAAGTTTACAAATATTAAAGAAACATGGCCCATATTAGTTGGGGAGTTTTTCTTTTTTTGAGTAAGTACTATGTGAGTTTTTGGTTGTTGATCTAATGTAAAAAAAGTGATTGAAAACTAATAAAATTTCAGTCACTTGAAAATTAGATATGCTCATTCGACTTTGGGGGGGGGGGTGGGCAAGGATCTTGTTTGAGTTTGTTCTATAAGGCCATCTCCAACAGAAACTCTAAAAATCCACACTCTATAACACTATTACAGCATCCTCTATCACTATTTATCACTATTACAGTCTCTCATATTTTTTTTTATCTCCAACAGACACCCTATTTCCTACCTTACATTACTCTCTTCCTCCCTTCGAACCCACACGCATACTCAGTCTGCAGGGTTACGGGAGCCTCAAAACCAACGGCAAATTTGCCGGCTGCCTAGTGCTACAGTCGCGCGTCTGCATCACTGTAGAACCGGATGCCTCTTCCGCTGGAGCCGAATGCAGCAGCTGAAAACGGCAAAATCGAAACTACAGGGATGCGGCTTGGATTTCCGGCTCCCGTTGGAGTTGGCCTAACAAAACTATCTCATCTGATGTACAAAGCGTACGCTCAGCTCGTGCAATTTTTTTTGTTTGTTGTTCCCGACGGGTCCGAAACGGAAAACTAATGACAACTCCGAAGTCCCAACACCCAGCCCAGCTTGAGAGGGTCAAAAGGGCCGGGGAGACAAGCTCGCTTTCGTTGAAATCTTGAAGCGGTCCACCGAAATCCGCTCCGGTTGCGTGCAGGACCGGCGGTGTCGTGCGCTGGCCCTCCAAGCTACCCAGGAGCCAGCCGGCTGGCCGGCCGGCCGGACAGCCAGGGTTTATTCATTCCACTCGTCGCCCAGCTGCCCTGGGCCACAAGCAACAGGGCGACCTGGTCGGCTGGCTAGCTGCCGCCGATGTCCGATCTCCCAGCTGCGATCTTCCTTCTCCGTGCGTGCATGTATTTACTTGTGTGTGGCCACGGCCGTTTGCCATGCTCTGCAAGGAACCGTAGCTGTCGTAACTTAATCTTTTGCCCGGCCCGCCCGCGGCGTGAAGTGGCCCTACTTAAATATATAGTGTTTTTTAATGTCATTCGGTTTGGCTTTGCTCGGTTGAGTGAGAGAGCCTGGTACGTTGTTTGTTTAATTAGCTCGGCACCTCTGGGTACTAATAATCTAGTGCCGTTCCGCGGGATCTGTTTCCGCTGTGTGATCCACAAGGGTGGGCAGAGATACTCCTCCGTTATTAAAGATGTCATTTTACCCTCCAACATTACAGATTGATATGATAGTTAATTCATTCACCTTTTATATGTTTATCTGTCTTGATTGCTTCTACCTCTAATACTTCTAATTAATAAAACTCAAACCACCACACTCATTCATTCTCAACTCCAACTTTCATTAGGAGCTTTTTTAAAAAACACTACCTAAAAATCTAAAATGACATATATTTAAAAACAAAACCAACTTCACAAAACGTCATCTATTTCATAAAAAAAGGGAATAACCAATAGAGCATAGAACCTAGAGTAGCTGGAAGCTAGTTACAATTCTGCAGAAAAGCCTATCATTGTTTGTTCATAATTGCATCACTATCGATTTTTGAACTAACAATCTACAAGTTCCGGTGCATAACCGCTATAATTGATTATCACTGTTGGTTATGGAATTGCTAGTAATACAACTATCACTATCGGTTGATAACATAGCTAGCAGCGATAGCCTCGTTATCATTGTTGATTAACGCTACGACAGAACCAATTATAAATAGTGGATCATAACTACCAATTATACAATAACTGGAAGTGAAAATGTATCATTGCCGGTTTTTAATCTCTCACGCTTGAACCACGTTGAAACCGTTAAGAACCAGCACTGATACAGACTATCAGTGCTGGTTTTAAATACAAACCGATACTGATACTATCACTGCCGGTTTTAAATACGAGCTGGCACTGAAACGTACTCCGAACCTGAAGTTTCAACGTACTGCTCAATAGCTCAAGTCGTCTCTCTCGACCTTATCCTCTCTCTCTCACCCTGGTGTCCTCACCCCCATATCTCCCCTCTGTCTTCTCTTCGACCCCCCTCCTGATCCAAATCCGCATGGAGGGTGTGAGAGGAGGGAGAGAGAGGGAGACGTCGGAGAAAGACCGGCCAGTGGATCGCGGGCGTGTGAGGATCAGAGAAAGAGAGAACAGAGAGTGAGAGAGGAGGGAGAGAGAGGGAGATGCCGGAGAGAGATTGGGCTCATTGGCGGCGGCATCTTCGCGCATGCGCGTGAGAGAGAGAACAGAGAGAGAGAGAGAGAGAGAGAGAGAGAGAGAGAGAGAGAGCGACTGGAGGAAGACGTCGGGGAAAAGAGGCCGGCTGGAGGGGAGCCCACTGGTGCGGCTGGATCCATGGGGTCACCAGATCTGGGCGGCTGGATCCATGCGTTCACCGGATCCGTCAACACCGGGCTTAGGTGAGCGGCGCTCAAAGGCGGCTCATCAGTGGCGTAGGAGGCTAAGGCGGCGATGGTGGCATGTCCATATGGGGCAGTGGCGACGTGTCTGTGCAGTGGCGGCGTTCCTCCGTTAGCTGAGAGCAGCTCATCATCGCCTCTCTTGCTCTTTGCCGCATTGGGGAGCTCGTCGCCGGCCTTCGTGTCTGCTGTGGCGGCGGCCTTCGTGTCGCTGAATTGTCTTGTGCATGGCAGTTTCCAGGCGAGGGGTGCGGTGGCGGGTGGATCCAGGCAAAAGGCATGGCGGCGGTGGTGGGATGCAGATGAGGGGCATGTTGGCAGCGGGATCCAGGCACGCGGAATGGTGGCGGTGACCGAGCGGATGCGGTGGCTGAGCGCGCTCTACGGCGGCGAGATCTAGGCATCGGCTCTGGATCGATCGACTCGACATCGAGCTGGCTTGATTGATTTTTTTTGCTCCCTAGAACACTATCACTGCCGGTTCTAGACCCGACAGTGATAGTGCCAATGTATCACTGCCGAGTGATCACTGCCGATTCCAAAATCAGTAGTGATAGGATTTTTGGAACCGGCAGTGATCATAGTTTCTGTAGTGTAATTATATGAATTCGCAGTGATAGCCTCATTATCATTGTTGTTTGTTGTTTTTGAATCAACATGATATTTTTGCACCCCTCTATTTATAATCTGCAGGTAGATACCTATTCACACACAACAAATCACAGATATACAGATCACACATATATTTACATTCATCACATATATTAACATACATACCATCATTCGTATATATCATGTACTCTTCATATACGGTTCATATATAGTTCATAATTCATTCATACATCAAAGTTTTGCAAGAAGTTTTAATAATATGAAGGTAAAAAGAGAGAAGATACAATTCATGTTTTCTTCTTACTCTTACTAGAAGGAGACATACTAGGAAAATCATGAGTCTTAAACATAAGACGCTGGCAGTTAAGTTGAGTCCACAACTCAAAAATATGGTTGTCCGGGTCATGAAACTCTTCATTTGGATCAATGACCTCATTAAGCAGCCACCTGGCGAGTTGTTCTTGAATAGCTATGAGTTCATGGAGTAGCAATCGACTGGTTTTTAGTCTCATGTGCTGTCATTAATGAGTTGGAGACATTAATATTAATGAGTTGGAGAAATTAATCCGTGAACACATATATAAATTGAAAAATAGGCATTAATATGTAATTACAAACATGTACATCATTCTCCAGGACACTGGAATTGGTGATCATTCGCATGTACATGCATATATAGAAGCAACATAAATTGTTGCATGGATCCTGCTTGTGACATTGCAAAAATTAAATGAACGTTCAATGTCATGAAACTAAGGGTTACTACGAATTACGACATATGAATATTTCATACGTAAAAGAAAATATTTTTGGACTCCAAATTCAGTTTTGTATGGGGCGTGTCACACACTATTTGCATAATATCTTATGAATGCCTTGTGCATGATTGTGAATAGTTATATAAACTTAGGCGCAATTGAATGAATGGAAGATCACTAGAGCTTATCTATAGAGGAAATGATCAAGTTTACCTTTGGAGCATCTATGAAGTATTAGTATTTATCAATAGGTTTGTTCCGTGAGTCTAAGATAATAATTTTGCTCATGTCTAGCTCAATGGCAACGAGCATCTATATACATATATATGTCAACACAATCATTAGTCCTAACATCGTGATGCAAGTAAAGAACAAAATCAATGAGAAGGTACAAAAACACATACTCAATGTTTTACGGAAAACACATACTCAAGTAGTGGATACTACATATAATAATTTTGCATGAGAAAAGCATTGACTATGTAATTCTGGATCAATTGGGCTTTGTTTGACAAGTGTCTCATTTACAAGTGCTGGGTTGAGGAATCCGCATGTGGCATCTTTCTCTCTGACATTTTGCATCTCCAGTAGTTAGAATTAATTTTATCAATATTATACATCAAGGATATATATAGTAAAATGATACATAAGACACTTACAAAGTCTAGCATCTTATGAGAGAAATGTTGGACCCCAATATTGCGTTCCCCTATGCTTCATGTATCAGCCCCTAGAACAGTATGCATAGATTACAATGGACTAACATCATCACCATACTTCGACTAAGATTACAACATAAAGGTATGCCAATACAAAGGTCTTAATCAATAGAATTTATGACATCCAAGGCCGACCAACCAAGTAAACAATAGTGGAAACTAAGATAATGGACCAATGCCACAAACAACTTGGGTATGGATACAACCTTAGCCTGGTACTCATTATCACCATCTTCAGCGAATTCAAACTTTGGCATGTTTTTATGTAGATCATTAATGTGATATGTAGTTAAAAACGTGTAACTGAAAATGATTTGATGTCGCATAGAGGGGGGTGAATAAGTGTAACCTGAATTTTTTTTTTTTTACAAACTAAATGCAGCGGATTAGCAATATGCGGACAATCCGCAGATTTTTCCAGAACCTTCGTAGATATACGGAGGTTTCGCAGAGATCTACGGATACTATGGAGATATCAGGGAAAACTCAAGTAAATCCCTATGCAATTCAACATGGATCAAATCCACGAATTACCCAGCACGAGTGGATGTATTCTATCCTATTTCACCAAATACCTGCAGCTCAAACTTCACAAGAAAGTAGATCGGAGCAAAAACCTAAAAATCAACGGATACAAGAGTATGCAACAAATCACAAGAAATTGACAAATGAGGCACATTGATTTGTTCACCGAAGTTTGGCTACTCCACAAAGAAGTGCCTATGTCTTCATTGAGGAGCTCACAAAGAGTTGGGTCTCTTTCAACCCTTTCCTCACCCAAATGACCACAAAGATCAAAGTTAGGGTTGCTTACTCAAATAGTAGGGGTAATGCAAATGTCCCTGGGGTTCACCACAAGATTGGAAGCTCGATGGGCGACGACTAGCCGTCTAGGTGGATGAACCACCAAAAGTAACAAACACAAAAATTACCGGTTTGACGAAGAAAATAAGTGCTCAAAGGATGGATTTGAATCTCACTAGCACTATTCCTTGCTCTCACTCAATCCCACTCAAGTTTTCACCTAGAATCACAAAGGGGAGTAGAGAGAGGAGCTTTGAATGCTTTTGAGCTATTTGTCTCAAGTTAGGTCGAGTAAAATGAGATGCTACCGTTGAGGAGAGAAGGTGTGGGGTATAAATACTCTACACACAAAAACTAGCCGTTATACCTGTGAAAATGCGAATACTCCGCAAAAGTGTGGACCCTCTGCACAACCCAGTTAGCCCAAACTCCGCTCAACTACAAACTATCGGTAAAAATGCGGACCCTCCGCATTTGTACATCTCAGAAAGGTTAGGGCTAACCTAGATGCATGTGATGTGTTTGATGTGTCTCTCATAGGTATGTTAGATCTTTTGAGCATTGCTTCTATGCAACCAATGAATTTCGTATCCCCCTTAATAGTATGACATCCTAAACTTAATTTCAAAGGATAAAAGAATTTAAATCTATAAGATCCATGTGCCGCTTTCTTTTTTCCTTTTTGGGGGGATCACCATACGTCAAATTCTCACATGATTGAATTACACCTGCCCATACTTCATAAATCTCATCAGTTCTTTAATTGTTTTGTCATTATCACCAAAACCCACTTAGAGGGCCTAGAAGCACTTTCAATTTCCCCCTTTTGGTGATTGATGATAACCCAATTAAAGCTTACAAAAGATACATATGTTAAAACTTTTGAATCCTTATGATATAGAGAACTCCCCCTAAAAATGTGTATTTGAGTGAACTTCAAAAAATTTGGCATTAAATGCCAATTGCACATTTTTAGGATGGTGTGGAGACTCCTCCTATATCATAGCATCCGTGGGGTGCAACAACAACAGGTGTGTATGATCATAAATAAATGTGATGTGCATGACATGATAAGCATAGCGATAACCTGAATTTCTGTCGAAGTGCGAATCCTTTGTAGAAATGTGCGGACACTCTGCATTTTCCTGGAAAATGTTACACTCTGAACATTTTTGCGGACAATCCGCTCTTGGAAGATTCTAATCTAAAACACTCATCACAACACGAACACATGATTAGACATTAGCATATTAAAACTTAGTGCCAACATAAGGATTAGCAGTTTAAGCACACCAACAACCACACAAGTTTTCATGTCCATCACCACACACACATGATATAAAGTGTTATTACAAGACGAGTACACAAAAAGATAGATAAGCTCTCTCTCCCCCCTTTGGCATCAAGTGCCAAAATGGAAGAAAAGGAAAGATCTTGAAGGACAGCGTCTCCTCGTCCTCATCCTCGTCGTCGTCGTTGTCATCGTCATCATCATCATCATCATCATCATCTTGATACTCACCCTTTGGTTCACTTTCTTCTTCTTCAATCTCACCATAAGAAGAGCGAGTATGGTGAGAGCGGGGAGCTGGAGGAGGAGCCTCTTCTTCTTCTTCACGATTCGCTGCCTCCCACTCGGCAAACGGATCTCAAAAATCGGGCACTCCTTGATGAGGGGAAGTAGGAAGATCTAAATGGCCCTTAACCTCTCGTCTTAATTCATTGATCTCCGTGGCATTGTACTTACACATAGAGAAGATTGATCAAAGCACACTCTTGATGTACTTGCCACGACTGTGAGAGCTACCACCACGAGAATGCGAAGAAGGTGCATGAGATAAAGGTGAGGCTGCACGAGAGGAGCTTGCACCAAGATAGCCTAGAGGATGTCTTCTTTTTCACATGATAGGACTCATGAATGCAATCCTTGGGAAAGGAGATATTGGTGACCTTCTTAATGATGTACATGATGTATGGAGCATATGGAAGGCTTTTTCTTGCATCATTCATGGCGTCATAAAGGTCGACCCAAATGAAATCACCAATGGTAAAAGGTCTTCCACCGGGTGCCATCCTCAGAAGAATGTTCCTTGACCTCTATGAAGCTTAGTCACATCTCCTTTCTTTGGGTTGATGGTTTGGTGAAAAGAAGATTGAGATAGTGATAATATGGCTTCAAACCATGAGTAGAACCATAGGCCATTCTAGGATCCTCATATATCTCACCCAAGTCATATTTCATGATCTTCTTCTCAACAAGAATAGTACCATGTTCATGATCTTTTGTAATATGAACAAGGGTTCCCGATCTTCCGAAAGGTTCTGGTAACTCTCGATTTGGTGGAAACGAGACACAAGTCGATCCGGCTTCCGAACAACACGATCCGAAACCCCGCAATCGCAGCACCACGTCTCCTCTGGTTATCAACCGGTGTTGCACGGTTGACCTCGCCAAGAAGGCTAAAATCCTTGCCTGCGAATCGAAGAACACAAGCAAGAACAAGGAAGAATGCAACCAAATTGCAGATGAATGATTAATCTCACGAGTTGGGGTCTCACAAACCGACGAAACGGCGAAACTGTTCTTGACAGAATAATCTAAGCAAAACCCAATCCTAATTAGGGCAGCGGCTACTGTATATAAAGGATTAGGGTCGGCCAAGGACCCCTAGACGCGTCCCTAATGGACTCCAACACGATACATGGCCCAACGGACCAAAAACGGTGACGCAGCACCGGGACAGATTCTGGACGCTGACTTGTTTCGACGTTTCCCGTTGACTCGGAAGGAATTTGGACCTCAAACCAACGCCATTTGTTTCCTTATGAAATTATCTTTCCAACCATATGTGAATCGTCGAAAACGGAGTCCGGATGCGTCCTGGGCGTCCGTTTTATTGCTCGCTGGTCCTGGAGGCCGAGGCTGATTCGGACTCGAGTTGGACTGGACCTCCTGCTGTTGTTGGACGTCCTAGCTGCTCCTCCACGCCTCCAAGCCTTCCTCTATGTGTTTCCTTGTCCTCTCCATGATTCCTAAACAACACATAATCATTAGGTAGTAATCTATTCTCAAAATTATATAAAGAGTTGCTTAGGAACGAGCTCACCTCTAAATTTAATTGTCGTGCGCGAGCTCTTGTGATTGGACCTTGAAAGTTCAATGGAGGATCATTGTATGTATCCGAGGGAGTGATGTCCTCATCATCCTCCCCCTCTTGAATTGGAGTTGTCCTCGACTCAAGCTCATCATCGGCTCCCAAGTAAGGTTTCAAATCTGCAATGTTAAAAGAAGGACTAACCCTGAACTCGGGTGGCAACTCAAGTTTATATGCATTATCATTTATTTTCTCAATTATCTTATAAGGACCAGCAGCTCTTGGCATTAATTTAGACTTACGCAGCTCTGGAAACCTATCTTTTCTTAAATGTAACCACACTAAATCACCCGGTTCAAGTTTGACTTCTTTCCTACCTTCACTACCAGCAATTCTATACTTTTCATTCATCTTTTCGATATTTATTTTAGTTATTTCATGCAACTTATGAATAAAATCAGCACGTGCACTAACATCACTATGCGTTCTTTCAGTGGTAGGTAAAGGCAAAAGATCAATAGGAGCGCGAGGGGTAAAACCATACACTACCTGAAAAGGACTTACCTTGGTGGTAGAATGTGTTGCCCGATTATAAGCAAACTCCACGTGGGGCAAACATTCTTCCCACATCTTCAAATTTTTCTTCAAAATAGCTCTCAACATGGTACCCAAAGTGCGGTTCACTACCTCCGTTTGGCCATCAGTTTGTGGGTGGCAAGTAGTGGAAAACAATAGTTTTGTACCCAACTTATTCCATAGAGTGCGCCAAAAGTGACTCAAAAATTTAGCGTCGCGATCTGAAACAATAGTAGAAGGCATACCATGCAAGCGAACAATCTCTTTGAAAAAGAGGTCAGCAATATAAACGGCATCATCACTTTTATGACAAGGTATAAAATGTGCCATCTTAGAAAAACGACCCACAACAACAAAAATGCTATCCCTCCCCCTCTTAGTCCTAGGCAATCCCAAAACAAAGTCCATCGAAATATCTGCCCAAGGAATAGAAGGAACAGGAAGAGGCATATACAAACCATGTGGATTCAAGCGAGACTTAGCCTTTTGACATGTGGTACAGCGTGCCACGAACCGCTCAACATCTCTCCTCATCTTTGGCCAAAAGAAATGTGTGGCCAACATATCCTCTGTCTTCTTAGCACCAAAATATCCCATCAATCCTCCTCCATGTGCTTCCTGCAACAACAAAAGACGAACGGAACCAACTGGAATGCATAGACGGTTAGCTCTAAACACAAATCCATCATTGATCACAAACTTGTTCCATGTACGTCCCTCTTTACAGTTCAGCAATACATCTTTAAAATCAGGATCAAGCACATATTGTTCTTTTATTGAGTCAAGTCCAAAAATTCTATAATCAAGTTGGGACAACAAAGCATATAGTCTAGACAAAGCATCAGCAATTATATTATCCTTCCCTTTCTTGTGTTTGATAACATAAGGAAAAGATTCAATAAATTCAACCCACTTAGCATGTCTACGATTCAGATTATTTTGAGAACGAAGATACTTAAGCGATTCATGATCTGAATGTATAACAAATTCTTTAGGCCACAAATAATGACGCCACGTCTCTAAAGAACGTACAAGTGCATACAATTCCTTATCATACGTAGAGTAATTAAGAACAGGGCCATGCAATTTTTCGCTAAAGTATGCAACGGGCTTACCTTCTTGCATCAAAACACCTCCAATACCAACTCCACTAGCATCACATTCTAGCTCAAAGGTCTTACCAAAATTTGGAAGTTGCAGCAATGGCGCGTGCGTAAGCTTGTCCTTCAAAGTGTCAAAGGACTCCTCTTGTGCCTTACCCCAATGGAACACCACACCTTTCTTTGTCAACTCGTGTAAGGGGGCAGCAATGGCACTGAAATCCTTCACGAAACGACGATAAAAACCTGCAAGTCCAAGAAAACTTCTCACCTGTTTGATTTTGGGGCACCGGCCAACTCTTTATGGCTTCAATTTTCATCTCATCCACCTCAATTCCCTGTGGAGTAATAACATAGCCAAGAAAAGAGACTCGATCCGTGCAAAAGATGCACTTCTCAAGGTTACCAAATAAACGTGCATCATGTAAAGCATTAAAAACAGCACGTAAGTGATCCATATGTTCATCCAAAGACTTGCTATAAATCAATATATCATCAAAGTAAACCACCACAAATCGTCCAATAAAAGCTCTTAAAACCTCATTCATCAAACGCATGAAAGTGCTAGGTGCATTAGTTAAACCAAAAGGCATTACTAACCACTCATATAATCCGAATTTAGTTTTGAAAGCTGTTTTCCATTCATCTCCAAGTTTCATTCTAATTTGGTGGTAACCACTACGCAAGTCGATCTTTGTAAAAATTACAGAGCCACACAACTCATCAAGCATATCATCAAGTCTAGGAATAGGATGGCGATATCGAATAGTAATGTTATTGATGGCTCTACAATCAACACACATACGCCAAGTACCATCTTTCTTAGGAACCAAAATCACAGGAACAGCACAAGGACTAAGGCTCTCACGTACATACCCGCGGTCCAAAAGCTCTTGAACTTGCTGCTGAATTTCCTTAGTCTCCTCGGGATTGGTTCGATACGCAGCACGATTTGGCAATGTTGCTCCCGGGATCAAATCGATTTGATGCTCTATCCCTCTCATAGGTGGCAGTCCCGGGGGTATCTCAACTGGAAAAACATCCTCATACTCCTGCAAAAGGTTAGTGGCAGCAGGAGGTATCGAACTAATAACATCATCAAGCGAATACAAAACTCGTTTGCAAACCAAGGTGTAGCAAATATCATTATTAGAAATTTCAGCAAGGTCACTTTTTAGTGCAAGCATAACACCACCCTTCAATTTTATGCCCTCTACCTTAGAACTAGGTGTAGACTTATCCTTTTTAGGTGGGTAAAGAGAATTAGCAACTTGCTGATTTTCAGATTTAGTATCACGCAAATTAGCAGCTCGTTCTTTATCAGCTTGTACAATTTCAGCAGGGGTCATAGGAACCAAAGTAATTTTCTTTCCTTTATGCATAAAAGTATATGTATTACTTCTACCATGGTGTATAGCATCATTATCAAATTCCCAAGGTCGACCCAATAAAAGTGAGCAAGCTTCCATAGGTACCACATCACAGTCAACATAATCAGCATAGGAACCAATGGAAAAAGAAACTCTGCAAGTTTGTGTTACCTTAGCTTTTCCAGCATCATTAAACCACTGAAGATTATATGGATGGGGGTGTTGGCGTGTGGTCAAGCCAAGCTTCTTGACCAAATCTGAACTCACCAAATTATTACAACTACCTCCATCTATGATGACACGTGCTCGCCGATTTTGGATGACGAAGAAAATCTGGAACAAGTTATGGCGTTGCAGCTTCTCTGGTTGTTGTACCTTTGTGCTGAGCGCCCGCTGCACAATGATGCTCCTATAGGTCGCTGTGTCATCACTGCCCAAGATTTCGTTGCTCTCCTCAACAACTGGTTCTTCTTCTTCTTCAATGTCAGAGGCGCTGATGTACCCATCTTCCGTTGCAATGTATGCCCGCTGACTTGGGCAATCCTTCTGCACATGACCGAATCCATGGCAGCGACGGCATTGAATGCCAGAGGTGCGTCCCGTTGATGCAACAGAGGAAGCACTCTTGGAAGGTCCCTGCAAAACAGAATTTTTACCTGAGCTTGAAGGTCGTGTAGTGACCGGATTTGGTGCCGTAGCTGCTTGTTGCTTGCTCGCTGGTGAGGGAGCCCTGTAAGTGGATGGTTTGGACAGCCCAAAGGATGGTCCTGTGCGCGGCGTGTATGTGGTGCTGGCCTTGTACTTGCCCTGCTGCTCACGCCCCTACAACTCCTTCTCTGCAAGCATAGCAAACTGAAATAACTGGTTGACATTGTTAAATTCTTTATAATCAATAATATCCTGGATTTCACGTCTCAAACCCGAATAAAATCGACAAATAGAATCTTCGTTTCCCTCTACTATGCCACAGCGCATCAAGCCCTTTTGAAGCTCACCATAATAATCCTGCACAGATTTATCTCCCTGTTCTAAGCGCATCAATTTCTTACGCAAGTCTCTATGATAAGATGGGGGAACAAATCTATCACGCATAGCAACCTTAAGCTCTTCCCATGTACGAGGTGTGGCACCATCTGCAGCTAAACCAGTCCACCAAATAATAGCAAAATCTTTAAACTCACTAGTGGCTTGTCTAACTCTATGTTGTTCAGGTACTTGATGGGCACTAAATTTTTGCTCTACTGTCATCTCCCAATCAAGATATCCCTCAGCATCATAATGTCCCGAAAAAGAAGGTATAGTAAATTTAACCTTAGCATAAGGATCTTCAGGAGCTCGATTATACATACCTCGATGGTGGTGGTGATGTGGAACGCCACCCATACCTGTGGTGTTAGTGCGAAGATGACGCCGTAATCTGTTTTGCAATGTCGCCGCTGGATCAATATTAACATCGTCATCATACAACTCATCACCGGTGTTGCTTCCATTCACATCTTCGTTGTGCACAGGACGGTTTTCCAAAGCATTTACCCTGTCGGTGAGCTCGGATAACCGTTTGTCCACCCGCTCAACCGCGTTTGCGAGTTTCATCTCAATTATCGCTTCAGTGACAGCCTTGATGACTGTCTCCCTCATCTCCTTCTGAGCATTGTCTACAACAGCTTGTAGCTGCTCTTGGCTGACACACTCCTTGAAGTCCTTTGGCGTTTTATCTCCTTCAACTGACATTGTGGAAACAAACACAACAACAAACAGTGAAGGTTATCCCTAATAATCGTACTACAAAGGTGGAGTGGTGCCTCTCAATCAAGATCAGCAAAGGTAGACACCTTACCAAGCTCTTACCAGGGTTCTTACCAGCAAAGCAAAGGATACCTGGAAGGCGTGCGAGCGATTGCAGGGATGCAAACCAGTGCTGTCCAGAAGAATCTGTGGGGCTTGGAAGGCTCACAAAGAGAACAAATATGTATATGTGAAACACAAATCAGAAACAGATAGTAATGCTGAATTATAGTCCCAAGTACTTGTTCTTGTTGCTGGCCTAAAGTGTTGCAAGTACCAAGTATGTGTGTTAAACAAGGTGGAGAAACAAGTATGATGGATAGCAAGAGCAACAGAAACAAAGAACTAAACAGCACACGCTAATATTTTTTGGGCTGTCGTTGTTTTTTTGGGAAAATTCGACTTTTTCTTCTTATTTTTTTGATATTTTTTTTTCACTTAGGAGCACACAAGAGGGAACCACAGAAAATTTGAGCTTAAACAAGTGAAAGACGTGGCCTATAGAATTTTCTGAAGTTCAGCCGTAAAATGAGAAAAATATTTGGAAATTGAAAACTCAAACTTCGGAGGCGAATTTGGGAATTCTGATTTCACCGAACCCGGCGAAGCGGGGGACGAACGGATCCGAAACGCTATTTCGATGCGAAAAACTCTATGACTTTTCTGAAAACGGAGTTCGTACGCGAAAGTTATGCCCGATTTGAGAAACAGCTCCGAATTAGAGGACAAAACGGGAAGAAAGTGGGGAAAATATGCGACGGAGGCTAGGGTTTGATGGAAACGGTGGGGGAAAACACACGAACTGGACTCTAACATGACCTAACCAGCAACAAGACCTTGACCAGGACACAAACTCAACACGACGAACTCTGAAACTGAAATATGCAAAAGCTAAAGGCGCGGAAGGGTTGTAGGACAGGAAAAAAAAACGATATGGCAGTGGACTATGGAACGAAGGCGAAAAACACTCGAAACTAAGGGTAGATATGAACCTGACACTATACCTGAAGCTCTGAATACCACTTAATATGAACAAGGGTTCCCGATCTTCCGAAAGGTTCTGGTAACTCTCGATTTGGTGGAAACGAGACACAAGTCGATCCGGCTTCCGAACAACACGATCCGAAACCCCGCAATCGCAGCACCACGTCTCCTCTGGTTATCAACCGGTGTTGCACGGTTGACCTCGCCAAGAAGGCTAAAATCCTTGCCTGCGAATCGAAGAACACAAGCAAGAACAAGGAAGAATGCAACCAAATTGCAGATGAATGATTAATCTCACGAGTTGGGGTCTCACAAACCGACGAAACGGCGAAACTGTTCTTGACAGAATAATCTAAGCAAAACCCAACCCTAATTAGGGCGGCGGCTACTGTATATAAAGGATTAGGGTCAGCCAAGGACCCCTAGACGCGTCCCTAATGGACTCCAACACGATACATGGCCCAACGGACCAAAAACGGTGACGCAGCACCGGGACAGATTCTGGACGCTGACTTGTTTTGACGTTTCCCGTTGACTCGGAAGGAATTTGGACCTCAAACCAACGCCATTTGTTTCCTTATGAAATTATCTTTCCAACCATATGTGAATCGTCGAAAACGGAGTCCGGATGCGTCCTGGGCGTCCGTTTTATTGCTCGCTGGTCCTGGAGGCCGAGGCTGATTCGGACTCGAGTTGGACTGGACCTCCTGCTGTTGTTGGACGTCCTAGCTGCTCCTCCACGCCTCCAAGCCTTCCTCTATGTGTTTCCTTGTCCTCTCCATGATTCCTAAACAACACATAATCATTAGGTAGTAATCTATTCTCAAAATTATATAAAGAGTTGCTTAGGAACGAGCTCACCTCTAAATTTAATTGTCGTGCGCGAGCTCTTGTGATTGGACCTTGAAAGTTCAATGGAGGATCATTGTATGTATCCGAGGGAGTGATGTCCTCATCATTTTGAACCAAGAGCAAGAATACAAGAAAAGGTCATGTAGTCTATGCAATAGTGAATTCCAAGTGTTGTCTAATGAGGCATGAAATTGAGCAATGATTTCTTTATTCCAATTATACTTGAAACCCATGATATCTTTTATCCCTTTCTCTGCACAAGCATCAATAACTTCATCAAAGATGGGATCATTGGCGTCTTCCATGTACTTTCAATTGATGTATTGTAGTAACAATGAGCTTGATCTTGCTTTGGTGGAAGACAGATAGATAGAAATCAAAATGAAATTGACACCAAAACCGTCCATCCAAGGCTCATCTCTTGGACACAAGTCTGGGTCATTTTTCCTTTCCTTCTTGACCACTAGCCCTTGATTCTTGTAGATTTTTGGTAAGTGAGGATTATATGGTTGATTGACATGGGGAGAGTGCATCTTGGGAAACTCATTGTATGCCACCTGATCCCTTCCAAAGTTAAGATCAATATGAGGAGGGGTATGAGGACACAACCTTGGATCAATCCGCTTTCCCAATAGTTCTTCATCTCTTTCTGCCTAGGTCTTGTGACACCTAGCTCTTCTAGCAGTAGCGGCAGCAGCAACATCAGCATCATCACAATGCTCTTCAATGTGAATGCCCTGACTGCCGCTCCTTCCACCTCGCTTGACCGCTTGCTTTCTTGCGGCAATCTTAACATGACCCCTAGTTGTGCAAGAACCACTGCCTTCTCCTAGATGTTTTCCTACCCCAAAAGTAACAACATCTTGATACGACTCACCAAAGAGAGGAGGTCCATAATATTGAGCTTGAGGATCATGGCGGCGCTTGGTGCGAGCTTGTGTTGCTAGGGGCGCATAAGCTATGGAAGAAGTTGGAACAAGCTTCAAGAATGAAATCACAGTTTAGACTTTGTTCTGCATACTACAGAGTCTCTGCAAAAATTTGCGAAACCTCCGCAAAAACACGGACTCTCCGCAGATTGTAGACCAAACCCTAAAGCACAATTTTGAAAGATTTTTCCAAGGGATGCAAATGCCACTACAGATATGGATTCATAGACACTTAAGAAGGATATCAAACAAAGGAATATTGTTCTAGGGCATCCAATGAAGAGATTGGACAAAAACTTGATTTGTACCTTGAGAGAGAGAGAGAGGAGAGATGAACTTCAGATTGATTTGGTGAACTTCACGGAGAATCTGCACTAGGAAAGTTGGTCTTGATGTAGATGCGGAGCCTACGAAGATTTGGCCTTCAAATCACCAGAGATAGAGATTTGAGTGGAAAACTCAGGGAAGAGAGTGAGAGCACGAGAGAGGCACCTATGGAGAAGACAAAGTGACTGCTGGTGAGAGAGAGAGAGAGAGAGAGAGAGAGAGAGAGAGAGAGAAGAGTTTTAACCCAACGAGTAGGTTAAAAAGGTGAAAAGCTATCAAGCTGTGAAGTCTCCGCAAAATTATGTGGACTCTCCGTAGAATTTTGCGGACTCTCTGCACTTTGACCAACAAGAGGTAAAAGATAGATTTGAAGGAGGATTTGAGAGAGATGTGTTTTGATGGACATGAGAGGTCATATCTCTTGTGATTAGCTAGCAATCAACCAATCAAAACTATAACCACAAGTGACATGATGTGATCAAATATCAAAGATCCAAATTTTGATTAAAACCACACAACTCTAAAGCTATCTTTTCTGAAACTCCTATCTATAAATGCTAGAAATCTACAACAATCAATTGTATGCAACAAGTCAAGACACGTTGCGAGAATCTAGGATATTTAGCTCACTTATCAACTCACAAAATCTTCTCTCATTGAGGGGCTTTGTGACGATATCAGCTAGTTGTTTGTTGGTTCTCACGTAGCGTAATGCGATATCTCCTTTTGTTTCATGGTCTCTCAAGAAGTGATGGCGTATGTCTATATGTTTGGTTCTTGAATGTTGAACCGGGTTGTTGGCTAGTTCTATGGCACTCTTATTGTCACATAAGAGTGGAATCTTGGTGAGGTTTTAGCCAAAGTTTCTCAAGGTTTGCGTCATCCAAAGTAATTGAGCAGAACAAGTGCCAACTGCTACATACTCGACCTCGACGGTGGAAAGGGCAACATAATTTTATTTCTTAGAGCTCCAAGACACTAAGGACCTTCCCAAGAATTGGCAAGTTCCTGTGGTACTCTTTCGATCTACTTTGCAACCTTCATAATCGGAGTCAGAAGAGCCTAGAAAATTGAAAGTGGAACCATTAGGATACCACAAGCCAAGGTTAGGTGTATGAACCAAATATCTAAGAATTCTCTTAACGGCCACTAAATGGCACTCCTTGGGAGAGGCTTGAAATCTTGCACACATGCATACACTAAGCATTATATTGGTCCTAGATGCAAAAAGGTAAAGTAAAGATCAAATCATGGAGCGATATACCTTTTGATCCACAGTCTTGCCTTCTTTATTGAGATCGAGATGTCCATTTTCTTACATGGGAGTCTTGATGGGCTTGACATTCTCCATATAAAATTTCTTGAGCATATCCTTGATGTACTTGGTTTGATATATGAATGTCCATTCCTTGAGTTGTTTGATTTGAAATTCTAGGAAGAACTTCAACTCCCCCATCATTAACATCTCAAACCTCTTCGTCATATTCCTACTAAACTCTTCCCCAAACTTTTTATTAGTAGAACTAAATATAATATCATCGACATATATTTGGCAAACAAATAAATCATTATCAATATTTTTAGTGAAGAGAGTAGAATCGACTTTGCCTATTTTAAAGCCCTTTTTTATGAGAAAATCCCTAAGACATTCATACCATGCTCTTGGTGCTAGCTTAAGCCCATAGAGCGCTATATGGAGTTTTTATACATGGTTAGGATACTTGTGATCTTCAAATCCGGGTGGTTAATCCACATACGCCAATTCAGAGATTGGCCCATTTAGAAAAATGCTCTTCACATCCATTTGGTATAGCTTGAAATCATGGTGAGTAGCATAGGCAAGTAATATACGAACTGACTCAAGCCTAACTATGGGTGCATAAGTCTCACCAAAATCTAAACCTTCTATTTGTGTGAAGCCTTGAATAATCAACCTTGCCTTATTTCTTGTAACCACACCATGCTTATCTTGTTTGTTGCGGAAGACCCACTTGATTCCTATAACATTTTACTTGGGTCTTTCCACTAAGGACCATACTTCATTCCTTTTGAAGTTGTTTAATTCTTCTTGCATGATCATCACCCAATCCGTATCTCCAAGTGTGTCTTCTACCTTCAAAGGTTCCAAAGAAGAAACAAATGAGTAATATTCACAAAAATTTGCAATTCCTGAATGAGTAGTTACCCCCTTTTGTATATCACAAAGTATGTTGTCAACCAAGTGATATTTTTGGATGCTTTGGTGAACTCTTGGATGTGGCACTTGAGATTGGGCTTGAATATCTCCTTCTTCATCATCAAGGAAATTGTTTGAGTCATCATGAACTTGATCTTGACCTCGATCTTGTACATATGCATGGGTCTTCCCACTTTTCTGGCAATGTGCGGACCCTACACACATTTTTGCAGATTCTTCACAGATTTTTCTGGAGTCTTCGCATAATCTTGTGGAATCTCCGTATTTTGCTGCAGCTAAAGGTATTTCACCATCTTCTTTAGCCTCCTTTTAATTTTGAGCTTCTTTGGGCCTTACTTCACCAATGGCTAGCTTCTTGATTGCTTCACATGGAGGTTCTTCGTTTCCTACAATATTTTGATCAACTTGCTTCACTTGAGAGCCATTAGTTTCATCAAATGTCACATCACATGCGATTTCAACACAATTGGTGATTTTGTTGAAAACATGGTATGCATAGGTATTTGATTCATCTCCAAGCAAGAAGCCTTTATCAATTTTAGGTGCAAACTTAGAACTTTTGGGTTTCTTGTCTAGAATAAAGCACTTACTACCAAAGACTCTAAAGTAAGACATATTTGGCTGGTTACCAGTTAGAAGCTCATAAGCGGTCTTCTTCAATATCTTGTGGAGATATAACCAATTGATAGCATGGCATGCGGTGTTGATGGCCTCCCCCCAAAATTGGTCCGATATCTTATACTCATCAAGCATGGTTCTTACCGACTCTATGAGAGTCCTATTCTTCCTTTTGACAACCCCATTTGTTGAGGGGAGTAGGGTGCCAAGAATTCATGCTTAATCTCTTCTTCATCAAGAAACTCATTCAACTTGTGTATTCTTGAATTCACTTATGTTGTTGCTTCTCACTATTTTGATCTTCACATCAAATTTATCTTGAGATTTTCTCACAAATTTCTTGAATATGGCTTGTGTTCACTCTTATCATGCAAAAAAAAAAAACACCAAAGTGAAAAAACATCAACAAGAAATAAGCCATATTTGTTGCCGCCAATGCTTATGTAGGCGATTGGTCCAAACAAATCCATATGAAGAAGCTCCAATGGCCTTGTGGTCATCATCACGTTCTTGGCGGGGTGAAGAGCTCCAACTTATTTTCCTGCTTGACATGCATTACAACTTCTATCTTTCTCAAAAGAAACATTTGTTAGTCCAAAGATATGCTCCCCCTTTAGAAGTTTAGACAAATTTCTCATACCAACATAGGTTAGTTGGCGGTGCCATAGCCAACCCATGCTAGACTTAGCAATCAAACAAGTCTTAGGCCTTACTTCATTCGTTGAAAAATCAACAAGAGAAAGCTTGCCCTTCAAGCGACCGGTGAAAGCTATTGAGGAGTCTTCCTTTCTAGAGACGGTCACACCCTCATTAGTAAAAAGATAATTGTAGCCCATTTCACAAAGTTGTGATACATACAACAAATTTAAGCTAAGAGGTTTCACTAACAAGATATTTGAGATAGAATGATATTTGGAGATAGAAATTTTACCTAAACCAATTACCTATACTTTTCCATCATCTCCAAATACAATGTTCTCATGTGATCCTCCATTTTCTTTAAATGATGCAAACATGCTCTTCTCTCTGGTTATATGATTGGTGCATCCACTATCAAGCACCCAACTTGATCCACCGGAAGAGTATGCCTACAAAACGAATTAGGCTTTTGCTTTAGGTACCTAAATTTGTTTGGGTCCTTTCCCGTTAGTCACAAGAAATTTTGGCACCCACACATTCTTTTTCACAACTCAATCCTTTGTGTGGGCACCAACATATAGAGTAACCACTTTACCATGGTGGTTTCTCTTAAGCACATAAGAGGCATAAAAAGTAGCTAGAGGTGCATGGCCTTGAGGTTGCTTGACTTGTGTGGTGAGACCAACTTGCTTGCCTCCCTTGATGAACTTGAGACACTCCTTGTCATTTATCACCATACGCTCACTTTGCTTGCTCATATACATATCATAGCCAAGCCCTCTCTTTTGCTTGTTGTCCTTGGTCTTAATGGTCTTGTATAGGGCATCCTTGGATTTGTATATCTTCAAGCACCCATACTTAAACAAGGCACTTAGCCTCTCATTTTTCTTTTGTAATGTTTTCAAGGATTGAGCATTAGTAGAACAGGTATTTATATCAATATTATAGCAACGAGAGTAATTTTGACTAGTGGATGCATTAGAGAGTATGTTGCATCATTAGAGGAAGAAGTGCTAATCCTAAGGGCAACAAATTGCACTTCAAGAGCTTTAAGAGTTTCATCCAAAAAATTAAGATTCTCTTGAAGGTCGCATTGCTATGAGTAACTTTGTCCTTCTCTTTAGCATGGAGCTCCTCAAGTTCAAGGTTTTCTCTCCTTTTCAAGGATGAGCAAGTCCTCTTGCTTCTCAAGAATGTCTTCTTGACTCTCTATTGTTTCCATTAGCTCTTTCATTTTAGACATGACATTTTCACTTAAACCTTTAAGAAGATTCACAACTACTATCACTATTGCTATCGCTATCTCTATCTAGGAGCTTGGGTTGTGTTTTCACCTTGCGCCTTTTTGCCATGAGACACTTGGGAGTGTTGTCGTTCTTGCTCATATCACTAAAGAGTGACTTTGTCAGTTTAGAGGAGAGGATGACGATAATGGTGACCCCTTCATCATCGGAGTCAGAGTCAGAGTCCTATTCCTTACTGATATGGGCTTGACCCGAATAGATCTTCTTTTGGGTCTTGTACTTATCTTTCTTGTAAGGATTGTTCTTCTTTTCTACCTTGTCTTTGTTCTTCTTCTCTACCTTGTCTTTGTTCTTCTTCTTGTTAGGTCACTCGATGATGAAATAGCCAAGTTCGCCACACTCACAGCAAGCTCTCTTGGATGGTCTTCTTTTTGGCTTGTCTCTCTTGTACTTGCTATAGCCGCCCTTCTTCATGAATTTCTTGAACTTCCTTACAAAGAAAGCAATTTATTCATCATAGAAGCTCTCTTCTTCACTTGAGCTCAATTCTTCATCTTGCTTGCTCTTGGTTGCCTTCAATGCCACTTCTTTGTTCTTGGAGGTTGAGCTTTGCTTGATAAGGTTCTTGGCTTCATTAGCTTCCTCTTCCATGAGCTCATGAGCAAGAATTCTTCCAAGAATATCACTTGATGTGAGTCTCTTATAACCCCTTCTCTCACGGATGATTATTACCAAAGTGGGGTTCCTTGGTGTGAAGGCTCTTAGCAATCTGCTCACCACCTTGTGGTCTTCTAGCTCTTCACTTCCAAGCCCTCTAACTTGTTCACTAGCACCATCATGTGGTCATATATTTCTTGAGGGGTTTCATTGTCCTCCATCATGAATCTTCCCAATTTTCCTTCAAGCAACTCTATCTTCGATTCTCTCACACTTGTGGTGCCTTCATGAGTGACTTGGAGTGTGTCCCATATCACTTTGGCCTCCTCAAGTCCGTCCACCTTGTTGAACTCTTTGGGGCTCAAGGCGCTAAGCAACACGCTTGCGGCTTGTGCATTGCGGTGAATGTTTTGCTCTTGTTCGGAAGTAAGCTCTTTGTCTCCATCCGGTAGCTCAAAACCTGTACACACAATCTTCCAAATACTTGGATGAAGAAAGATTAAATGCAATTTCATTTTGTGCCTCCAAGCGGCATAGTGCGTGCTATCAAAGTATGGTGCACGCCTGGATGGCATGGAAATGTAAGAGTTAGATGCATTCAACTTATCATAATTGAATTCAATTGCAGCTCCCTTGCCGTTGCCGTTGCCTGATGTATCATCATTTGGACTCTTTGGGCTTTTCTCCCTAGATGTCGACATCTTCAAATTCTATAAGCAGTGAAGCCTTGTAGGAGATTAGACTCTGATACCAATTGAAAAGGTTCTGATATCCCCTAGATGGGGGTGAATAGGTGTAACTTAATTTTTTTACAAACTAAATGCTACGGATTAGCAATATACAGATAGTTCACAGATTTTTTCGGAACTTTTGCAGATATACGGAGGTTCCGTAGAAATCTGCAGATACTCTAGAGATTTCAAGGAAAACTCAAGTAGATGCCTATGCAATTCAACGTGGATCAAATCCATGAATTACCCAGCACCAATGGATGTATTCCAACCTATTTCACCAAGTACATATAGCTCAAACTTCACAAGAAAGTAGATCAGAGTGAAAACCTAAAAATCAATGGATACAGGAGTATGCAACATCACAAGAAATTGACAAATGAGGCACAAGGATTTGTTCACCGAAGTTCGACCACTCAAAAAAGAAGTGCCTATATCTCTGTTGATGAGCGCACAAAGACTCAGGTCTCTTCAACCATTTCCTCACCCAAGTGACCACAAAGATCAAGCTAGGGTTGCTCACTCAAATCGTAGGGGTAATACAAATGTCCCTGGGGCTCAAGATTGGCAGCTCGACGAGCGATGCCTAGACGTCTAGGTGGACGAACCACCAAGAGTAACAAACATGAAAATTACCTACTTGATGAAGAAAATAAGTGCTCAAATGATGGATTTGAATCTCACTAGCACTATTCCTTGCTCTCACTCAATCCCACTCAAGATTTCACCTAGAATCACAAAGTGGAGTAGAGAGAGGAGCTTTGAATGCATTTGAGCTGTTTGTCTCAAGTTAGGTCGAGTAAAATGAGCTGCTACCGTTGAGGAGAGAAGGTGTGGGGTATAAATACTTCACACACAAAAACTAGCCGTTATACCTGTGAAAATGCGGATACTTCGCAAAAGTGCGGACCCTCTGCACAACCCCGTTAGTCCAAACTCTGCTCAACTGTGGACTATCCGTAAAAATGCGGACCCTCCACATTTGCATATCTTAGAAATGTTAAGGCTAACCTAGGTGCATGTGTTGTGTTTGATGTGTCTCTCATAGGTATGTTAGATCTTTTGAGCACTGCTTCTACGCAACCAAGTGAGTTTCGACATTCTAAACAATTTTGAAGGATAAAAGAATTTAAATCTATAAGATCCATGTGCTTATTTCCTTTTTTTCCTTTTGGGGATCACCATGCGTCAAATTCACACATGATTGAATTACACCTGTGCATACTTCATAAATCTCATTAGTTTTTTAATTGTTTTGTCATTATCACTAAAACCCAATTAGGGGGCCTAGAAGCATTTTCATTAACTAACAACCCAAGTTTTTAAGTCATAAATAAGGTTTTAGCCCTAGGAGAAGCTATTCCATTATCCACAGTTCCCATCTTTTAGGCTGGTGGACACACAATACTGACCAGACTATTACTCACAACTGTCATTCACCAAAATACAGGCATGCAACTATTCAAATAGATTAATACTTTGCAAAGTTGTACAACTTTATACACACGATATGCTCAGATTCCAACCATTGTAAATGGTGGAGCAGACATAACGTGTCCATGGTTGGTGAACCACCGATCTACGAACTTGTAGAAGAGATAGGGGATGCTTCGAGTAGATGAATTATAGAGCACATATAGTGGTTTTTATACATGTTCAGGTCTCTCTTAGGATAAGAGCCCTACGTCATGTTTGTCTTGTATTGATTTCTAAGACTATTACAAGGGGATGTGTGGCTAGCCTAGATTGATAGAAACCTAGTTGAATGATTCCCTTGCGTGTAGTTAGGGGGAGATGCTAATACAGATCTAACTACGAAAGGCTTGGTTGAAGGAGAGCTTCCGCAGGCTTCAATGGCCTGTGATGGCTTGTATGTCTTCTAATGACTTGGATGCGCTTGTCCTTCGAGGGTCCTCTGGCTTCGTATATATAGGGTGGGGTTGCTGTATGGCCTCCAATGTCCTTCCTTCCCATTCTCGGAGATGAAGTTCTCTGTTTACGAAATATCATGGGTGTCTATGGGCAGTTTTTGTACACCCAGTGATTCCCTTCTCGGCGATAAAGATATGCCATGAGAATGATGAAAACCCTGGGGTATCTAGATATGATAGATCTATACTACTCATCGTTAAGCCCCCACCAAGACGTGAAATAAGTCTTTGATTGATCAAAGACCTGGTCAGCAAAATTAAGCATTTTGACTGACCAAATCATCAAGTAGAACTCGGGTTCCCGATTAGGATGGTACATCTAATTAGGTTCTTGAATCCTTGGGTTGTCTATTCGGGATTTCAAATGCCTTTGAGTTCTCGAGAAAGCCCTTAAGAAGGTATTCCATCTGAGTAGGGTTTCTAATTTGCCCAAAAATATCATCCCAATCTTTAGGAAAGATAGGGGAAAAGGCTTGTCACTAGCCAAGTTTGAAAGTTGAACTGTTGTAGCAGAAGTTTTACATGGTGGTGAAGAGATTCCCTATCCGACAAAAGGAACTGCATGTGTATGGCGAAGTAGCGCTCTGTCCTGTCAACTGCCCTATGTGCTTTGAAAAATACAACAGGTAATTGAATGCAATGAGAGGCCGCCTCTTTGTCTGCGTGAGCCAGCCGAAAAGACGCGATGTTGATGACTAACTTGCACTTGGTTTACTTTGATCCATTATGAGGCCACACCTGTCATTTAATGCTTGAAGGTAAAGAGGCGCCATCTCCCTGACTCGGAAGCCTTTAAAAGCCCCTGGGTGACAAGGCCTCACTGCACCAAACCAGAGTTTAGTAATGGAGTCTCCATCTTTGCCAAGCCCTCCACCTTCACAACCAGAGTATTCTCCTCTAACGCCATCGCTATATCTTGCCGAGCCTGGCTCAATTGTGGAAGTCATTGACATCTCCTCTGACGAGGAGGTTGAAGAGGAGGCGGCGACCAACAGTGTCCCTATTAAACACGGCAAGCCCCTAGCATCAGAAGAGTCATCCCTAGTCCAAGATGCAGTGGATTGAGACCTCTTGGAGGTGGAGATACGGGAAGAAGAGGTGACGGCCTAGGTGAAGAAAGAGGAGGTGACCGATAGCATCTCCGTTAAAGAGGTCAAGGTCTCAGCTTCTTCTTCACCTTCGTCCTCAAGCAACACTGGTGAGGATGGCCAAAGGGGATAGCTAGGGGAGCGACACGGATGATGAGGGGGGAGAGCCAAGGCTTCCACTTCGTCCTCATACTCCATGACGCTAACGAAGACGGCAGCAGTCAAAGAGATAAAAGAGGAGGGAGAGACTTTCCTGACTTGTTTTCTTTCTTTCTCCTCCTGCTCGGCACCGAGTAGATCTTAGGGCTTCTTGTAAACCTTCTTTGTTTCCTCTTTACCTTATCTGTAAAAGAGCTTGAAATCTTGTTAAATGAAAAAAAAAATCATATTTCTATTGCAATGCTGGTGTATGAATGTGGGTCTTCATGAATACAAGGAATGTTAAATGAGTGTTTGGACTTTGAATTGTACCTTCTGATTAACTTAGGGAGTTTTAGAACCAGTTGTCGGGATGTTCATCGTGATTACCTTAGGCCAGACTTTGAGTGAAAAGCGTATTAGCTTTTAGGCACTCGTGAAGTCGATAATGCTCTCCACGGTCCTAAAAGAAGTAATTTTAGAAAGGTCTTCCCTTCTCATCAGAAATCTTTTTTTTTTGCAGGGTGCATGCCAAGTTTTTTGTAGTCCAAGTACATATGAAGCCCCAACTGGTTATCAAGGAAAGAATCCCGGATATGCAGTCCAGAGTCCTGAGTGCACACATGGGCATAAGTACCCGAATAACGGCTTATACCAATTTAAGCCATTGTATCAGAATAGGAAAAATGATATATATTGATCTATTTGAGTAATATGATAACTAATATTACAAAATGTATCCTAGTACTTAGAAATCGAACTTACTAAGATGGTCGATATTCTAAGAGTTTTTAAGGACTTGACCATCTTCCATAGCTAACTTATACGACCCTGGCCGGTTAGACTCAACCAACCTATAGGGACCCTCCCTCTTTGGAGATAGCTTATTGCTATTTTTCTGGCTCTGAATGAGTCATAAAACTAGATCTATGGGTTTGAAGGATTTTTTTGCAGATGTTCTGGTCATGGTAGGGCCTAAGAGCTTGCTGGTACCATGTTGATCTTATCAACACTTGTGTTCTTTTTTCCTCAAGAATGTTGAGGTCGTCCTGTCTTCTCGAGATTTCATCCTTGTTTATGTATAGTTCGACACGGGGAGATATGATCTTTAGTTCACAGGGTAGCATTGCTTCAACCCCATTGAATAGGAAGAAAGGTGTTTCACCCGCTACCTTGCTAGATGTCGTTCGGAGTTCCCGGAGCATATTAGGCAACTCGGAAGCCCAGGCTTTAGCATGGGCGGATATGCAGTTGAAGATGCAGGTCTTGATTCCTTGGAGCACCAGACCGTTAGACTGCTTGAACCATCCATTTCTTTGTGGATGATCCATGGATGCAAAATAGACCATAGTGCCTAGTCCCTCGCAGTAATCGATGAACGCCGCGCATGAGAACTGAGTGTCGTTGTCAGTGATAATACTACTCGGGATGCCGGACCTTATCATGACACTTTGTGACCTTGCCGATTGGCTCCGCTTCAATCCACTTTGTGAAGGTACCGATTGTGACGAATAGGAACTTGAAGCCCCCAGGTGCTACTAGGAAGGGCCCTAGAATATGCAACCCCCAAGTCGCGAATGGCCACGACAAGGGGTCATCTATAAGGCTTCAACGGGCTGGCGTACTCATCTGCTACAGAATTGACAACTGGTACACTTTTTTAGCAACTCGCTCGCGTCATGGAAAATTGTAGGCCAATAGAAACCTTGTCTAAATGCCTTCCCAACCAGGGTTCAGAAGGAAGCATGAGCTTCGCACACCCTTCCATAGATTTGTTCATGTAGTTCTCTACTCTACCTTTGAGAGATGCACTACATGAGTACTCCGTGAGCGCCTTTTCGATAGAGGATGCCGTCCACCAGGGTATATATTATGGATTGATGGGAAATCTGCTATGATAGTGCATAATTTTTAGGCACAACTCGGTCTAGAAGGTACTTGCGGATTGGGTCTATCCACAAAACTTTGCTTTCGAGCTGAACCACGAGTTCCCCTGCGATTCCTTTTGGGGCGTTGATCCCTGGCGAGCCCCTGAGCTGGTTATTGGTCTCATATATCACCACTCCTTTGGCTATGCAATATGATGATTTCATGGACGGCTTTGAGAGTTTCTCTATAAAAATCCTATTTTGTCCTGGAGACCATGAGGATGCTAGGCAGCAAGACTATTAGCGAGGTAATTATCCTTCATTGGGATATATTTGACCTTGAGTCCGATGAATTTCTTTTCTAGCTTCCTCACCTCCACAAGGTAGTATGTCATAGTCTCATCCAAGGTTTGATACTCCTTGCTGACTTGCTTTACCACCAACTATGAATCCCCTTTCATGAGAAGGCGGTAGATTCCAAGAGCAGAAGTTACTCAGAGATCAACGAGTAGACTCTCATATTCGGCTACGTTATTCATGGCTAGGAAGTCAATCAGCAAAGCGTACTGCAGGCTTTCTCCTGTGGAAGAGATAAGTATAATTCCATCCCCCACGCCTTGAAGTGTAAGCGATCCATCAAAGAAAAGTATCCATACATCTTGTAAGTTTCTGCCGCAGTCTTGAGATCGATCAAGTTCCTTCAATTCGGCAATGAAGTCAACAAGTACTTGTGACTTGGTCGCTTTCTAAGGTACAAAGCAAACGTCAAATTCCCTGAGCATGATAGCCCACTTGGCGATTCGGTCGATTGCGTCTCTATTGTGCAGAATTTTCTCAAGTGGGAATATTGATGGTACTGTGATTTTGTGAGCCTAGAAATAGTGTTGTAGCTTGCAAGAGGACATCAGCGCAGTGTCCAATAGCTTCTGTACTTGAGGATAGAGTTCTTTAGGACCGTAGAGTACTTTGCTGACATAATATGCCAGTCACTGGCTGTTCTGTCGCTTGTCGGGCACTTCCCTTTCCACCACCAATACCCCACTCATGGTACATGGTCCAGCCGCTATGTATAATAGAAGATCTTCATTTGGGTTGGGAGCGACTAGCATAGGGGGGGGGGGCGAAAGATACCTCTTTAGATTTTTTTAATGCCGCGTCTGACTCTTCTAACCATTCAAACTTGTAATGTTGGCACAACAATTTGATGAAAGGAAGTCCTCGATCTTTGAGTCAGGATACAAAATGACTGAGAGCTGCCATGCATCTAGTAAATCTCTGAACTTCTCCTATTGACCTAGGGGGTTGCATCTCTTCGATGGCTTTGATCTTCTCGGGTTTAACTTCGAGCCCCCAGTATGACACTAGGTACCCAAGTAATTTTCCCGCATTGACTCCAAACACGCATTTCTCTAGGTTCAACATGACTCAGTTCTTGCATAGGTTGTGGAAGGTTTCTTGCAGATCAGAGATGAGGTCTTCCTTATTTTTTTGTCTTGATGATGAGATCGTCAATGTAGGCCTCGATATTTCATCCAATCTGGTTGTATAGGGTTATCTGCATACCTCGTTGGTTTGTGGCGCCAATATTCTTTAATCCAAAAAGCATCTTGACATAGCAATACACTCTGAAAGGAGTAATAAAGAAGGTTTTCTCCTCATCTTCTAGATGCATGCTAATCTGGTGATAACCGGAATATGCATCAAGAAGGCTTCGATAATCTCACCAGGAGGTGGATGCGACTATTTGATCTATGCATGGCATATGGAAAGCGTCCTTTGAACTTGCTTTGTTGAGGTTGGTGAAGTTTACATACATTCGTCATTTGCCAATTGATTTTTAACCATGACGGGGTTGGCGAGTCACTCGGGATGATCTACCTCTCGGATAAATCCTGGATTGGTAAGCATTTCGATCTCCTCTTTGATGGACTGGACTCCTTCCTGATGAGGACATCACTCCTTCGGATACGTGAAACATTAATGCACCTCAAGTCATACAATAGCCAATTACAAGAGCGCGTGTGAGACAACTAAACCACCAGGTGAACTCGTTCCTCGTTGTTCATACTTTCTTGGTAAAGGATGAGATGCTACTGTTGGGGGTCATTATCAAGGACCCCAGACAGCCCCTTGCCTTAATCAGCTTAGCCTCCCAAAGGCTCGGCCTCTCAAAGCCTCAGCCTTCAGAAGCCCCGGCCTTTCGGAGCCCTGCCTCCCAAAGGCTTGGCCTCTCAAAGCCTCCGCCTTCCGAAGCCCCGGTCTTCCAGAGCTTAGCCTCCCGAAGGCTCGGTCTCCGACGCCTCGACCTCTCGAAGCCCTGGCCTTCCGAAGTCCCACCTCTCGGAGGCTCAGCCTCCAAGGCCTCGGCCTCCCGCTGCCCAGGCCAGCTTTCGAGAGGTTACTGGGTGAGTCATCAGGCCTCAGACAAATCTGCCAAAAGGGAAGCACCGGTCATACTTTGCCCGTGAGGAGGTGAACGGCATTAAATGCCTAGACTAGTGGATGCCGCTTTGAAACCCCAACATGATGGTGCCTGCCCTGATAGCCGATAGGATAAAAGGTAGTTATCCGGGATAAGGCCCAGTAATTTGGCCGGATCCCGAATATTTGTACATTATGATAACTTGTACGCCAAGCTACGCATGGCCCTATAAATAGGAGGCCATGGTGCTCTGGGCAAAGGACGGACACATTGGGAAAGAACAAGCATCGAGCGCTGTGATACTCCTCCCAGAGTGATACATTTTTCTATCATCAATATACTCATGGTGTTCCTTCCTCTCAAACTTCGTCTCCAAGCTTGAGTCTCCTCCTTAGAAGAAACTCTCACCGTATTTGCTGGGGAAAGATGAACTCTTGCTCCAATATTGTGATATTAGGTTGCTTAGGAATATGGGACAAGCACCACAACAACATTTGGATGTCACCCCTCAAAGGCCAAGTCTACTTAGACTCAAAGTTGGACTCAAAATCTGATTCAGAGTCTGCAGACATCACATCAATAAAATAGGCATAACTTTCGCATACGGAGTCCAATTGAGGAATTCTTAGACTTGCTGCAAAGATTATGATGAACCATTTCCAATGGATCTAGTATCACCCTTAGATTCCTTAGGAATTAATCAAAGTCAATGAAATAAGGTGTTGCATCACCATTTTGGACCTTGTCGGGTCTTGTAAGCATGACAGGGCCCAAGTCCATGTTGTGTGCACCCTCCCCCTGACTGCACAACCATAGATAAACCTCCTCATGCCATTTTTTATATATTCAGTAGATGTCATAGTTTAGACTCAGATTCTGCTTAGATTATTCTGTTATAGATAGTTTCACCGGTGGTTCTGTTTGTGGAACCCTAACTTGTGTTCTTCATTCATATTTAGCAATATTCAGATTACATCTACCGTGTTCTTGCTTGTGTTCTCGATTCACTTCTAGGAAAGCCTTCTTTGCAAGGTCAATCGTGCTCAGCACGGTTGATAACTACGGAGTAGTGATGTAGTGGTTGCGAGGGTTCTTGATATGTTCTGGTCATAGCCTTCGGATCATCAATGTTGAAACTCCACTAAATCGACCTACACATTACCTTTCAGTAGATCGGGCAATACTTCCATCAAGTGGTATCATAGCTTCGGTTGCCAGTTAGATAATCTCATTTATTCCCCTTTGTTTAGTCGTGTTCTATCACCTAGAGTCCAAAAATTCCCCCACAAAAAGATTTAGATCTTAGTTCTTCCGCTGTCCAAACCACTTCGTGCCTTTTGCAATTTTATTTTAGATTTTTGTCTTGTTGAGTTTGAGTCCATCGTCGATATCCTTATTGTTGGTCTAGTAATCATGTTCTAGTTTATAGCATCGAATCTTCACTAGTATAGTCGTTGTGTTTCTCAGCTTGCCCAAGGTTGTACCAGTTGCAATTAGGGTTTTGTTTGGAATAGCTGAGATTGTGTCACCAGCCGCTTCCACCATCTACTCAGATTTGACCACCTACTCGGATTCGACCCCTACCGGGTCTTGGAAGAAAATAGACCACTCTGAGGATAATGGTTGACGATTGCTATCAAAGGTCTCTTAGGAGCCTTCGGTCTCCGGACCCTCAGCAGGAGGCCCGACTTCAGGAGGCTGCGGGTCCCTTAGGGCCACCACTCCGGTACGTACGTCGACTTCCGAAGACTCGAAGCTAGAGCAATTCCCTCCAGAGCCTTTAGCCTCTGGACCCTTAGCAGGAGGCCTAGCCCCAGGAGGCTGCGGAACCCTTCGGGCCACCCCTCCGGTGCCTGTGCTGCCTTCCGAAGTCTAAAGATGTAGCAGGTCCCTGGAGACAATATCATGGAAGAAAGGACACCCCTTACAACCGACCTGACGTGAGGTGATGGACGATTAATGCCAGTGCAAGTGGTGCTTATCCTGACACCCCCGGTAGAGCAGCTCCGGGCTACAATTGGCGACCGGCTCAACCCTTAGGGGGCAGACACCACAATAGTTACCACGGTAGATATTTATCTTCCATATAGAGAAAAAAGTAGTTATCTGGGATAAGGCCTAGTAATTCGGTCAAGTCTTAGATATTTGTACATTGTGATAACTTGTACACTAAGCTATGCACTACCCTATAAATAGGGGGTCGTGGTCATCTGGGGAGGGGAGGTCACAAGGAGAATGCTCAAGGCAACACACAGGACAAAGAGATGCCCAAACACTAAATCACGCTGTGATACTCCCCACCAGTCCGATCCATTTTTCTACTATCAATATATTTGTGGTGTTCCTTCCTCTCAAACTTTGTCTCCAAGCTTGAGTCTCCTCCTTAGGAGAATCTCTCGCCGTACTTGCTGGGGCAGGACGATCTCTTGCTCCAACAGCGCGCCGTCCCTAGGGACTTGAACACAGAAGTGCGAAAGAGAGGTAGGAATCCACCAGAAAAACCACCAACGCCCTAGCTGCCATATCCACCATTGCAACCATCAACCATATTCATAGCTGTCTCAGCCATGCACACCGCATGCACCCTCCAGCCCCGCTGCCATATGCGACAATGTTCCTTCAGCCTTGACCGACCCAAAACCTTGGGTCGGTATGGAAACTCCAGACGGCACAGAGGTCTTCTAGCCTCTGCATGGCGAAGACCTCACTGGACCAAGAGAGGTTGCAACCGAGGTCGCAGCCAAGTAGGCCGCTTTCCAGTGGTTCTGGGCGGTTGAACCCAAGGATGTTCCCACCTGGGCTTGGTTCCAAAGTATCTCCTTTGACAACACCTGGGGTGCCCTGGGTGAGCCAACGTCTTCGGAGAATCTGTCTTCCCTGTGTCCTCCTCGGGCCCCTCCAACGAAAGAGGGTTTTGAGGAGGCGCAAGGCTCTGGAGTGCGCAGACCCCACCAACGCCCCCCAACGCAGCCCTCGTGATGCCAACCGCACACATGGAACCCCAAGTCCACCTCGTCTAGGGAAGCGTAGTCGAAGCCACTCCGGCTCTGAAAGCTAGTTCACCGGACAACCTCGACAGTCTCCCCAAAGGGATGGAGGCCCTAGGGAAACCACGGGTTCCGGGGCACGTGGCTTTCGACAGCGACCTTAACTTCAATCACAAGCTCTGGTACCCCCAGAGGCAGACGGGTGCATCCTGCACGGACTAGGGTGTGGCCACAACACCACCAACTGTCGAACCTTCACGACCTTCCAGGAGGAGTACCTCGGAAGACAAGCAGGATACTTGGCCACAGAGGGAACTGACAAAGGATGGCATAGGGGTTGGAAGCCTGGTACAAACTCCCGAGCAAATCCCTGGCTCTCCGACCCCGCTTCGTCGCCACCAATTCCGTCATCTTGATGGTGCAACATCCCAACGACGAGGACTAAGTCGGAGGATGCTATCGCCAGGCTCCAGATGGATTACCTCCGGAGTCGAGCAATGGTTAAGGGCCGAGGGGGTTGAGGACCACCTTTCCTGACAAGCCTTCGGCTCCACCTCTGACACGCCGTCGCCAGGCTTCGGACAGATTACCTCCAGAGCCGGACAAATGGCTAAGGGCCGAGAGGGTCGAGGACCACCTCTCTTGACTAGCCTTCGGCTCCACCTTCGACACACTGTTGCCAGGCTCCGGACGGATTACCTCCAGAGTCGGGCAATAGCTAAGGGCTGAGGGGGTCGAGGACCACCTCTCTAGACTAGCCTTCAGCTCCACCTCTGACATGCTGTCGCTTGGCTTCCGACAAATTACCTTTGGAGCTGAGAACGGCTAAGGGCCGAGGGGGACGAGGACCACCTCTCCCAACTAGCCTTCGGCTCTACCTCCGATGAGCCGTCACCAGGCTATGGGCGGATTACCTCGTAGCTAAGCACGGGCTAAGGGCCGAGGGGGTCGAGGACCACCTCTCCCGGCCTAGCTGTAGGCTTCGAGGCCTTCAAGCCTCATAATAGAGGCCTTATTCTAGCAAAGGTACGCCCACTATTACCTATCGATAGTTTACCTAGTTGGTCTATCTTTTGTACAGTAAGATCAAAATATGTTGGAGGCCTCCAACCTTACTACTAGAAGTTTTTACAACAGATAGCCACTAGGTAGAAATACTAAATCTAGATTATGTCCCTGTTTAGCAGTAAGTAGTAGAACTTAAGTTACTGGTGGAGCAAGAGTTCATCTTGCCCCAGCAAGTACGGCAAGAGTTTCTTCTGAGGAGGAGACTCAAGCTTGAAGATGAAGTTTAAGAGGAAGGAACACCACAGATATATTGATGGTAGAAAAAATGGATCGCTCTGGGAGGAGTATCACAGCGTGACTTGGTGTGTTTTCACCTTTGTGTCTTTTTTGTTGTCTTGCCCAGAGGACTATGGCCTGCTATTTATAGGACTGTGCGTAGCTTGGTGTACAAGTTATCATAATGTACAAATATCTGGGATTTGATCGAATTACTGGGCCTTTTCCCGGATAACTACTTTCTACCCGATCGGTGGAGATAAATATCCAACCATGGTAACTATCGTGGTGCCTGCCCCCTGGAGTGCGGCGAGCTGGTCGTCGATTGTGGCCCAGCACTGCACTGTCAGGGGTGTCAGGATAGCCTCCATCATGCCGAGGTGTCAGAGCGACATCCATTTGCCTAGGCCTTTAAAGCCTATCACTTCTTTGCAGGCAAAACACGATCGGTGCTCCCCTTCCAGTATATCTTTCCTAAGGCCTGCTGACTCACCTTAAAACCTTCGGAAATGCAGCCCAAGCAGCCCGAGACGGGGGCCTCGGGAGGCATGGAACTGGGAGGTTAAAGCTGGGGGAAGCAGGACTCCGGAAGGCCAGGGCTTCAGGAGGCCAAAGCTTCAGGGGACCGAGGCTTTGGGATGTCAAATTTTTGGGAGGCTTCAGGAGATCGAGCCAGCTGAGCCAAGGGAAGGCTTCGGAGGTACGAAGGGGTACCATGAAGGGATCTGATGACTTCGGAGATCGAGCCTTTAACTGAAGATCTGGAGATCAAGGCTCCGGAGGGACCTGTTTGGTAATCTTCAACCATTATCCTCAGGCTGGTTTATTTTCCCCCAACAGTACCCCTCATTCTTGAGCCCTGATGTTTCAGAGGGGGGAGAGGATGCAGAGGAAAAACCAACCCCAGCCTAGTATAGAATCAAGGATGCCTGATGGCAATTCTCTATCCTTTAAGAAGTTTTTTCATTTTAGAAAACTTGGACGTCGATGGCGAGCCCAAGGCTGATGGTGTACTGGTGGTGGCGATCTGCCTCGGAGCTTGTTGGAGCTATCATGCGCGGCGTAGGGACCCCGGGTTAGAGGGATATTTATGGATGTGGTGTACTTCCAGGGTCCGTGTTGAGACCAATATAGGTTATCCTGATTCCTTCGGTATGGCTCTTCTTTCCCTTTGAGGTTGCTAGAGTAGAGGTTACGTGTGCGATTGGAGGATCCCACATGTTTGCCTGGCGGGACAAGACGTGCCACTGCCATGTTCTGACTGGACAATGTGGGAGGTCGTTTAGGGTCTTTTGCCCACACCCCTGTCATGCGCCGAAAGGGGTTTGGGCTATTTATGTGACAGGATGTCTATGCGAGAAAATGAGACATTCGTCATGGAGTGCTGCCACATGTTGGAGGAAACCTGGATATGGCCACAGCCAACCCAGGTATTCAATAGGGGGACACGGTGGTGTTGGTTCCGCTTCATCTTCCGGACCTACGTAGCTGCGTGGCCCGGGTATAAAGCTGGGGTACCCGGCTGGAGTCTCCATAGCGCCACGAGCGAGCAGTTAACCTTGATTTGAGTATGGCATCGTCTTCCTCCTTATCCTCTTCAGAGATGTCAATGTGGAGATCGACTGGGATCTCTTGCGGGGGGAGAGCGAGTAGGCATCTGTGGAGTCGGCGGAGAAGCATGTGGAGGCCGGGAAGGCAAGGGAGAAGGCCCCGCTGGTGACCTCGTTGGACTCCTCAGTGTCCTCCAATAGCTCAGGAGCTGGCTATTGTATCGGCTTCCACAGTGGCAGGCCGCAGATGAGGCGCATACACCGTCCCATGTGTGGCCCCTGCCGGGACCCGTAGGAGGTGAAGGCGGTCACCGGGATGGCATACCTGGTGACACCATGATATATCCATGTCTCATGGCTGAACTTAGTCACCTTGTACTCTTTCTCGCCCTATTTTGCTCCATAGGAATCTATCTTCTTCGTGGCAATTTTTGTACTGTTACTTCAGTGTGTGTCCCTTGGATGTACTAGTTGTTTAATAATATAAAATGGACCTTCGGGAATAGTCGTATCTCCTTCCGTATCGGAGTGCGAGGGGATCTTTCGAACAGGTGACCGCATGCGCGAGTGCCTTCATGCCTCCAAACCATGCTTCTTCGTCCCCTTCGAAGGCGATGGCTAGTTTTTGTGACGACAAGGGCACCGAGCCATTGCATAGATCATCACTGATTTTTTTCCTTCTGGGGGAGAGGTGGCCTCGGGAATCTGGTGGTGATAGATACGTAGGGTAACAAAGGAGAACCGGGTGGAGCAGTGGCGACCTCATCGTCCCCGGTTATTGCGTACTCCTCGGGCCAGGCATTGGTAGGGCCTCCTTCCTAATTTGTTCCAGATTTCCGACTCAGTGAAGTCCATCTGTAACCTTTGGAGATGAGCTCTGGAGGTAGTCCTTGACCCTTCGGCTTCCTTAGCGACTGCCCGGGTTGAAGGCAATGATGTGTCGGAGGCGCATCTGAAAGCTAGACAAGAGAGGTGGTCCGCGACACCACTCAACCCTTAGCCGCTACCCAGCTCTGGAGGTACTCTGTCCAAAGCCTGGCGATGGCATGTCGGAGGCGAAGCCAAAGGCTAGGCGGGAGAGGTGATTTGCGACCCCCTCGGCCCTTAGCCGCTGGCCAGCTCCGGAGGTACTCCGTCCGGAGCCTGGCAATGGTGCGTCCAAGGCAAAGCCGAAGGCTAGGCAAGATAGGTGGTCCGCGATGCTCTCGACCCTTAGCCGCTGCCCAGCTCCGGAGGTACTCCGTTCGGAGCCTAGCGATGGTGCAACAGAGGTGAAGCCGAAGGCTAGGCAGGGGGAGGTGGTCCGTGACCCTCTTGGCCCTTAGCCATTGCCTGGCTCTGGAGGTACTCTGTTCGGAGCCTGGCGATGGCGCATCGAAGACGAAGCCGAAGGCTAGGCGAGAGAGGTGGTCCACGACCCCCTCGGCCCTTAGCCGCTGCCCGGCTCTGGAGGTACTCTGTTCGGAGCCTGGTGACGGTGCATCGGAGGCGAAGCTGAAGGCTAGGAGGGAGAGGTGGTTTACGACCCCCACAACCCTTAGCCACTGCCTGGCTCCGGAGGTACTCCGTCCGGAGCCTGGCGACGGCACGTCAGAGGCGAAGCTGAAGGCTAGGCAGGAGAGGTGGTCCACGACCCCATCAGTCCTTAATCGCTGCCCGGCTTTGGAGGTACTCAGTCCAGAGCCTGGCACTTGTGCATCGGAGGCGAAGCCGAAGGCTAGGTGGGAGAGGTGGTTCGTGACCACCTCGGCCCTTAGCCACTGCCCAGCTTCGGAGGTACTCCGTCCGAAGCCTAGAAATGGTGAGTCAGAGGTGAAGCCGAAGGCTTTGCGGGGGAGGTGGTCCATGACCCTCTAGGCCCTTAGCCGCTACTCGGCTCTGGAGGTACTCCGTCCGAAGCCTGGCGATGGCGCATCGGAGGCGAAGCCGAAGGCTAGGCGGGAGAGGTGGTCCACGACCTCCTCGGTCCTTAGCCGCTGCTTAGCTCCAAAGGTACTCCATCCGAAGCCTGGCGATGGCGTGTCGGAGGCGAAGCTGAAGGCTAGGCGGGAGTGGTGGTCCACGACACCCTCGGCCCTTAGCTGCTGCCCGGCTCTGGAGGTACTCCGTCCAGAGCATGGCGACGGCGCGTCGGAGGCGAAGCCGAAGGCTAGGTGGGAGAGGTGGTCCACAACCCCCTCGGCCGTTAGCCACTGCCCGTCTCTGGAGGTACTTTGTCCTGAGCCTGGCGACGGCGCGTCGGAGGCGAAGCTGAAGGCTAGGCAGGGGATGTGGTCAGTGACCCCCTCGGCCCTTAGCCACTGCCATGAATTGTGGTCTTTGCAATGGATAGTCGAGGGTTCCACTATGTTTCCCGTGCCACAAAGCGTGGCCTTTTATTAAATGTTAGTATAAGACTCATAAAATGACATATGAAATGTGTCTTTAAAGGAGATGGTAGGGTAATGATTTTACCTTTTACCATACGTGTTTGCGTCACGCGGGTCACACCTTTCCCTGTAGGGAAGGGGATTTTTATACCCCTTTGATCTGTGTGCTGTGTTCTTTGGAGGCCAGTTGGTTTCGTATCCCTTCGACACGGAGGCATTAGCCTTCAAGATGCCGGGGTACTCTTCCCATTAGGTCCTTTCAGAACCTTTTTGCCCGGCGGAGTTTTCGGAAAACATCCCCATCGCGGTGGTTTTTGGAAGTCTCTCCATTTTGTCGAAGGTTTTGTAAGGCTCTCCATTGTGTGGAGGTTTGGTAAAGCTCTCTGTTTTTACCGAAGGTTTAGTAAAGCTCTCCGTTGTGCGAAGTTTTGGTAAATCTCTCTATTTTTACCGGAGATTTGGTAAAGTTCTCCGTTTTTACCGGAGGTTTGGTGAAGCTCTCCGTTGTGTGAAGGTTTTGTAAGACTCTCCATTTTTGGCGAAGGTTTGGTAAAGTTCTCCATTTTTACCGGAGGTTTTCAAAAGTTCTCCGTTTTGCCGGTTGTTTGTAAGACTCTCCGTTTTTGTCGGAGGTTTTTGAAAGGCTCTCCATTTTTGTCGGAGGTTTTTGAAAGGCTCTCCATTTTTGTCGGAGGTTTTGTAAGACTCTTCATTTTTTTCAGAGATTTTGTAAGACTCTTCGTTTTTGTTGGAGGTTTTTGTAAGACTCTCTATTTTCGTCAGAGGTTTTTGTAAGACTCTTCGTTTTTTGTTGGAGGTTTTTGTAAGACTCTCCGTTTTTGCTGGAGGTTTTTGTAAGACTCTCCGTTTTTACTAGAAGTTTCGTAAAGCTCTCCGTTTTTGCCGGAGGTTTTGTAAAGTTCTCTGTTTTTGTCGGAGGTTTAGTTCTCCATTTTTGTCGGAGGTTTTTGTAAGACTCCCCGTTTTTGCTAGAGGTTTGTAAGACTCTTTGGCATGTATTAATGCAAAAGGTCCTACACACTATCAGAGCTATGCAATACCTTCCAGAAAACCTAGGCAGTCTTGCCTTCCAGGTGACCTAGGCATGCTACGACCGCGGTGTGTAGGCTTGTTGTGCTCCCGAGGAAACACCCGGGGTGCATCGCAACACTGTCCACCAAGGATGTGCCCTGGCGTGTGCCATTTATATGATCGAAGCTATGCAATGCCTTCCAGGGCACCCTGGGCATAATCTGCCTTGTAGGTGACCTAGGCACAGGCGGCGCCTGCGGTATATAAGCATGTCGTGCAGAGAAGATTCCTTGCGACAACATTCCTCAGAGCACCGCATCCTCACATCAAGGCAGTCCCCTGATATGCGGCATCCACACACTATCGAGGCTACACAATACCTTCCAAGAAACCTAGGCAGTCTTTGCCTTCCAGGTGACCTAGGCATGTTACACCCGCGGTGTGTGGGCTCCACTTCTTACCAGGGCAAAGCCTACCCTCCTGGAAACCTTTTCAGGTGACCTTTGGTTTAGGCAAGCAATGCTTACCGGTGCGTGGGCTTGTCACGCCTCCAGACAAATCCCCGGGGGCGCCGCAACTATATTACCAAGGAAGTCATTGATAACCGACGTCTACAAAATATCGAGGCTACACAATACCTTCCAGGAAACCTGTCATGGCCCAGAGTTTCTAAACATGTAATTAAGCACTAATGAGCATCATTAGCATCTTTTGTTTTTGTTTTGAGCAGTATAGACATGCAATAAGGATTAAACCGAATGTGGTTAAACCAGGTTTAACTGATGCGTTGTAAAGCATCTCCCAAAACTTCTATGGAACATAGGGCTGGTGACAATTTTAGAAATTAGTAGATGCCAGGAGAAGAATATAAATGAATTTTCCTAAATTTTTGGGAAATATTTAGAAGGCATAAAAATCATCACAAGATGGAAAAGATAGCATCTTTGAACAATTTTTATTCAAAATTGGCTCAAGCATTCTGGGTCAAACAAGTTCAAATGGGTTCCTTATGAATTTTAGTTTCAAAAAAAAATTGTTTTACCAATTTTGGGCAATGGGAAGGCTTCCATTTGGTTAAGGTCTGTGGAGTGGGATATTTGCATTGCCGGCACTGTTCACGGCCCCACCTGTCATCCCCTTCGCACACACAGCTCTCTGCTCCCCCTTCTCCCGCTCTCACAGAGCAAGCAGCGCTGCCATACTTGACTTTGGTGGCCACCTCCATGTTGCCGGCCAAAAGATCAGCGCCAGGCCTTATCCCCCTCCCCTTGCCCTCTGCTTTCCCTCTCTGTTTCCCCTCTCGCGCGGCACCAGCGAGCACAGAGAGCAGCGCAGCGCTGAGCAAAGCAGAGCCACGGCCGCCGGCCAAAAACGCGGGCCACCGGTGTGTCCCGCCGAGCCCGAGCAGGGTGGAGCACCGAGGGAGGACGCCAAGGCCCTCCTCTGCCGTTTCCCCTCCTTCCCCGGCCGTTTCCCGCATGGATTGGAGCCGTCCGCACTTTCTTCCCCAACGGCAGCAACCGTCTATCATATTGCACCGTGCCAATTCGAAATCTAATATGTTATCTACGCTTATGTATACATTGCATGTGTCGGGTACCGAGTTGGGTAGAACCTATGCCGATGCATTATCCCATTTCGGTCACGTGTCATGTGTTATTCCTAGGAGCTTAGTGGTGTCGTCGAGGTCTAATTATAGTTCTCTATGCTTAGTGGTACTTAGGCTTTCCGGTAGAAGTCGATGACGGCGTCCACCGTTGTCGCGAGCCTAGGGCTTATTACCTGTTCACATTTGTGGTTGTGTTGATGATGAGTCGGTTTGGTGAGTGGTGAGTTGAGACGAGGTGTGGGCGGTATTAGGGGTGTCATCTGCTCACGAGGAGTCCTCAGGCAGTTCGGGGAGGGAATCCGGACACCGTAGACCGCTTGCACCGGTTAAGCACCGACCGTCGGTGTAGTTGGCTTTAGCACTTACCTTACTCACCACATGCTGATATAATGGTAGGCGAGCTGATTACCTTCGTAGACGTGGTCATGTGGGCCTCTTCATAGACGGTGTGAGTCCGGTTTGAGTCCGGGCTTTTAGCGGTATTCGTTTGCTCGGGGAGTAGTTCTAATACCACTGTGTCGAGCTATGGTTGATCCACATGGTTGGGCCTGGTTGGGAAAGGTTGTCACGGGTACCCCCTTGTGTGCATCTTAGCGGGTGGCACAAGCCGTATGGTCCTTGTGTCGTGTGGGTCCAGGAGTATCCCCCTGCAGGGTGTATAATCAGTTCGAACTGCTGCGCTCTCGGTCATGAGCATTGCTATCGCTTATCTATCGAGCGACCATGTTTTGGTCGTAGAGTTTCGATGTGGGTTGTGGCATGGTTTTTTTGGGTGGTTTGGTCGGTATGTGGTCGGTGGTTTGGTGGTAATGGTTTACTTTTATACACTTGTTTATATATCTGTTCTGATCAGTTGGTTGGCAGGGTTTGAGTCGGTGGTTGGTTAAGTCAGTTGCTTACACCTAGATTCTAGGTTGCTTACCGCTCAATGAACTTAAACATGTCTTAATCCTTGCTACAGCTTTAACTGCATGATCCTTGGAGTCGAGAATATATATACTCATACTGTGTAAGACTTGCTAGTACCTTCGTACTAAGGGTATTGCCCTTAAGTTTCAGGTTCACAGGTTGGCGAGAAAGAGGTAGTGTTCGGTTACTTTGTGCCTGCCGATCAGGGTGGCGAGCAGGAGTAGCACCTTCTACTCCGAACTCTGGCGCTTTTGGTATGGAGCCTAAGGGCATACGGCTCCATACTCTTTTGTTGTATAGGTTTATCTTCCGCTGTGTAGTTGTTGTGGTTCCTCTTTTGTTGTAAATTGTGGAAGCATTTGCATGTTTAAGTATTGTAATACAGCTTAATTACTTGCTCTCTATTAAACTGTGTTGTGATATTTGAGTTGGAAGGCATGTGTTCCGATCCTGGGCACAAAACACGTGCCGGGACTACCGGAATGGTATTCTGGTTAATCGTCGAGGTTGTGATTTTGAATAATGATCCTCCTGATTATTAATTAGAATACTATTTAGACGGTTCCTCACAGCTTGGTATCAGAGCTCGGTTTAATTTAGTAGCCTAAACCTAATTTGTGCGTTGTTTAGCAAGTCGACAACTCCACATAAACAACCCACAATTTATGTTTATGCCTCTTCGTGTTTAATATGTATTAAACTGCTATCGTTTATGCCCCTAAGTTAAAATGCGTATTTTGAGTGGCGTTTATATGTCTTATACCACATTGTTTCGCTTCCGACCCTGCATTGATTCATGTTGAGCATTGCATATTCGGCTTTGCATCGTCGGAAGGTAAGGTACGACGCTCGGTGGCAGTTAATCACCGAGGGCTTAGCCGAATGCGAGGCAGGGGCCCGGCGTGTTTCGTACGGCGATCCGTACGGGAAGTGAATACGCTAGCGATAGCGTATGAACATCCACCATGCGATGGGAGACATGGTCGTCTACTCGTGTGGAGATTACACGAGATGTCCCATAGGGTCTACGGGAAGTGAATACGTCGTTGTCGATGTATGGATTGTCGCTTGTACGGCATGTGGTACAAGGGCCGTTCGCGCTCTTACCCTTTCTAGCGCGAAGGGTACGTTCTGGATGTTATATATTGCCTGTGATTTTGATGCTTGCAAGTGCGGTTCTTATTTTGAGAAAGAAGCGGTAGCTAGGTTCGAGCATGCATCATTTCATGGCATTCATGCATGCATTCATACTTGTTCATGTATTACGGGATTCTAATAGTATATTCGGCGAATGCATTGTGCTAAGTCAGAATTTGACGTTTCCCCCTTTTGTTTTACTTTTCAGAATGGTTGTCACTCGGCGTGGTAGGGAGGTTCCGGAGGGTTCCGGTCAGAACAACCCTCCTCCACCGCCAACCATGGCGGATGTGCTCATGCAAATCGAGCAGAACCGCCAAGCGAATCACGCTCTCCTCCAGATGAACCAAGCGCTCCTGGAGGCTCTCGTGCGCAACACGGCTCCTCATGGAGGAGGTGGGGCCGTGCGCCGAGACGACTTCTTGGACTTTTTGTGGACTCAGCCGCCGGTCTTCTCGCGAGCTGAGGATCCTCTGGATGCTGATCACTGGCTCCAGACGATCGAGCAGAAGCTCGCCCTTCTTCGCTGTGAGGATCACGAGAAGGCGCTCTTCGCCGCCCATCAGCTTCAGGGCCTGGCGGGTGCGTGGTGGTCCAGCTTTCTGGCCATGCACCCCGCCGATCACCGCGTGTCATGGGCGGAGTTTCGTGAGGCCTTCCCCTCGTTTCACATACCGAGTGGCCTCATGGAGGCTAAGAGGCGGGAGTTTGAGGACCTCAAGCGGGAGGTCGGGCGGTGATGGAGTACATGCAGGTGTTCAACCACCTTGCACAATACGCTACTGAGGAGGTCAGCACGGATGTGCGCAAGCAGCGCCGCTTCGTGAATGGCCTGAACTCGAAGATGCAGGACCGGTTGTCCGTGCATAAGTTCGCTGACTTCAATGAGTTGGTGAGCACGTCAATCACGGTGGAGCTCAAGTATAAGAGCCACCAAGAGGAGAAGAGGCGGAAGAGGGGTTCCTCGTCTTCCGTGGGCGGGAGCTCGCAGCGCGCCCACTGAGAGTCAGCCTCCACAGTCTCAGGTGCCGTCGGCTGGCTACCCACAACCGATGTGGTTTGTACCACGTCCTACGTTCTCCGCTCCACAGGGGCAGGCTGCACGACCAGCCGGCTCCCAAGTGAGCGTGACCGGTGGCTCAGGCGGTCCGTGCTTCAACTACGGCCGCGTCGGCCATTTCTCGAGGGAGTGCCCGTATCCGAGGCCGGGAGCCACAGTGAGTGCCCCGCGACCACCGCCGGCTCAGTCAGCACCGCAGTCTTTGCAGGCAACTCACGTTCCCAAGCATTGTCGAGCTCGCCATACTACCGCGGACAAGGTTCAGGAGGGTGACACCGTCCTGATGGGTACGTTGGATATGAGTTTCAACTCTGACATCTTTCCTGCAGTGGTTCTGTTTGATTCAGGGGCCTCTCACTCCTTTATATCTTCGGACTATGTTTGGAAAAGTGGGTTGAGAGTCAGTGCTACCCACACGCCGTATCTTATCGACGCCCCGGGGGACAAAGTTCTAATCAACTAGTGTGTGAATAAAGCGGCGGTAGTTGTCAACGAAGTGCCCTTCTTTGTCAATCTGTTAGTGATGAACTCGAAGGGAATTGATGTTATTCTGGGAATGAATTGGCTCTCCAAGAACAAGGCTATGCTGGACTGTGCTCGGCGGACCGTTACCCTCAATGGTCTGTCAGGTACTCGAGTCCAGTTGAAGCTAGAGGGTGTCAAATCCTGCCTGTTCGCCATAAAGGCTGTCCCCACCAAGATTATGAAGACCATTCCTGTGTTGTGGGAATTTCCGGATGTCTTTCCGAATGAGTTGCCTGGAATGCCGCCTGGCAGGGCAGTGGAGTTTTCTATTGATCTCGTGCCCGGTGCGGCCTCGGTTTCGAAGAAGATGTACAAGATGTCGCCAGTTGAGCTAGTTGAGCTGAAGAAGCAGATTCAGGAGCTGCTGGCGAAGGGTTTCATTCATCTGAGTTCCTCACCTTGGGGATGCTCGGCTCTATTTGTGAAGAAGAAAGATGACACTCTCCGGATGTGTGTTGATTACTGTCCGCTGAATGCAGTCACGGTGAAGAATGTGTATCCGCTTCCTAGGATTGACATCTTGTTTGATCAGTTGACTGGAGCCCGAGTCTTCTCAAAGATTGACTTGAGGTTGGGCTATCACCAGATCAAGGTCCGGCCAGAGGATATTCCAAAGACGGCGTTCTCTACTCGATACGGCTTGTATGAGTTCACAGTTATGTCGTTTGGCTTGACTAATACACCGGCTTTCTTTATGTACCTCATGAACTCGGTGTTCATGGAGGAGTTGGACAAGTTTGTCGTGGTTTTCATCGACGACATTCTGATATACTCCAAGACTGAGCAAGAACACATTGGGCACCTCCGTATTGTTCTGGGCAGACTCTGAGAGCATCAGCTGTACGCCAAGTTCAGCAAGTGTGAGTTCTGGCTCAGGGAGGTGGCCTTTCTGGGACATGTTCTATCAGAGAACGGTGTGGCAGTTGACCTGAGCAAGGTGCAGGATGTGCTCGACTGGGTTCAGCCCCAGAATGTCAGTGAGATCCGGAGTTTTCTTGGACTTGCGGGCTATTACCGCCGATTCATCAAGAACTTCTCCAAGGTTGCAAAACCAATGATAGAGTTGTTGAAGCAGGACAGCGTGTTCGAGTGGTCAGATGCATGTGAGTCCGCATTCCAGACTTTGAAGAAACTGCTCACGACCGCTCTAGTGCTTGCTCAGCCTGATGTGACCCGAGGGTTTGATGTGTTTTGCGACGCATCCGGCACGGTCTCGGCTGTGTTTTGATGCAGGAGGACTGAGTCGTTGCATATGCATCCCGACAGTTGAAGCGTCACGAGGAGAACTATCTGACACATGATCTTGAACTTGTAGCTGTTGTGCACGCTCTGAAGATGTGGCGCCACTACTTGATGGGCAACTTGTGTCGTATCTACACGGATCACAAGAGCCTGACGTACATTTTCACGCAGGCGGATTTGAACATGAGGCAGCGCAGATGGCTTGAGTTGATCAAAGACTACGAGCTGGAGGTTCACTACCATCCTGGCAAGGCGAATGTGGTCGCCGATGCTTTGAGTCGAAAGGCTCATTGTCACTGTCTTATAGCCTCGCCGATGGATTCCACGTTGTGTGATGATTTCCGGCGTCTTGGGCTTGATATGGTGCCGGATGGTTTTATTGCAAATCTCGAAATCAAGTCCACGCACGTTGATGAGATTAAGGCTGCACAGAGGGATGATAAGGGTATGGCCAGAATTCGAGAGAAGAGGAAGATCGGGCAGGCCTTGTGCTTTACTGAGGATGATCAGGGCGTTATCTGGTATGGGAACCGTCTAGTGGTTCCGAGGGTCGAGGCGCTGAGGAAGAAGATTCTTGATGAGGCTCACGATTCGTTACTGTCCATTCAACCAGGCAGTACGAAGATGTATCAGGATTTGAAACCCCGTTTCTGGTGGACTCACATGAAGTGGGAGATTGCTAGGTATGTGTCTGAGTGCGACGTCTGCCGAAGGGTGAAGGCTGAACACATCAAGCCTGCCGGCACACTCCAGCCTTTGCCCATTCCATCTTGGAAGTGGGAAGAAGTTGGGATGGATTTCATTACCGGCTTACCGAAGACTTCGAGTGGGTATGACTCTATTTGGGTCATCGTGGACCGGTTGACAAAGTCCGCGCACTTCCTTCCTGTCAGGACCACTTAGTCTGCTAAGCAGTATGCGGAGTTGTACCTCACTAGAATTGTTTGTCTCCATGGAGTGCCGAAGAAGATCGTTTTTGATCGGGGTACACAGTTTACTTCTCATTTCTGGAGAAATTTCCAGGAGGCTATGGAGACCGAGTTGTTCCACAGCTTGGCGTATCACCCGCAGACGGATGGTCAGACGGAGAGGGTAGATCAGATTCTAGAAGATATGCCCCGTGCTTGTGTGCTCACTTATGGGAAGAACTGGGACATATGCCTGCCGTTCGCGGAATTTTCGTATAACAACAGTTTCCAGGCTAGTATTGAGATGGCGCCATTCGAGGCCCTTTATGGTCGGAGGTGCCGTACGCCGCTGAATTGGTCCGAATCCGGTGAGCGGGCTTTTCTAGGTCCGGATTTGGTCCAGGAGGCAGAAGGTCATGTCCAGAATATCCGCAAGAGTATTCTCACGGCCCAGTCGAGGCAGAAGAGCTATGCAGATCGACGTCGCCGAGAGCTCACATTTGAGGTGGGGGATCACGTGTACCTGAAGGTCTCGCCTCTCAAAGGCGTTCGTCGATTCCATGTCCGAGGCAAGCTGGCGCCTCGGTATGTTGGACCGTTTCAGATTCTAGCTCGGCGTGGAGAGGTTGCATATCAATTGGAGTTGCCGCCGTCCCTCTCCGCGGTACATAATGTGTTTCATGTCTCACAACTCAAGAAGTGTCTCCGAGTCCCGACCGATGTCTTTGATGTTGCGCCCGAAGAATTGCAACTGGACTTGACATATTGTGAGAAGCCGATGCGAGTATTGGATGAAGCCGAGCGCAAGACACGGCGGAGTTCAATCAAATTCTTGAAGATTCAGTGGAGTAACCACTTCGAGTCCGAAGCGACTTGGGAGCGGGAAGATCAGCTTCGTTCCGAGTACCCTTAGTTCTTTGAGAATTTGTAATACTAATGCAATATAGTGTATTTGGAATCTCTCGCATGTATGTGTTCATCTCTATGATTGAATAAAAATCTATGTTGGATTCCATCTCTTGCGTCATGATGTCGGCTCACAACTTGCTAAGTCATCACAGCGTGCTCATTGTCCCCTCTCCTACTTGTACCGAATCTCGGGACGAGATTCTTTTTAAGGAGGGAGGTTTGTCATGGCCCAGAGTTTCTAAACACGTAATTAAGCGCTAATGAGCATCATTAGCATCTTTTGTTTTTGTTTTGAGCAGTATAGACATGCAATGAGGATTAAACCGAATGTGGTTAAACCAGGTTTAACTGATGCGTTGTAAAGCATCTCCCAAAACTTCTATGGAACATAGGGCTGGTGAGAATTTTAGAAATTAGTAGATGCCAGGAGAAGAATATAAATGAATTTTCCCAAATTTTTGGGAAATATTTAGAAGGCATAAAAATCATCACAAGATGGAAAAGATAGCATCTTTGAACAATTTTTATTCAAAATTGGCTCAAGCATTCTGGGTCAAACAAGTTCAAATGGGTTCCTTATGAATTTTAGTTTCAAACAAAATTTGTTTTACCAATTTTGGGCAGTGGGAAGGCTTCCATTTGGTTAAGGTCTGTGGAGTGGGATATTTGCATTACTGGCACTGTTCACGGCCCCACCTGTCATCCCCTTCGCACACACAGCTCTCTGCTCCCCCTTCTCCCGCTCTCACAGAGCAAGCGGCGCTGTCATACTTGACTTTGGTGGCCACCTCCACGTTGCCAGCCAAAAGATCAGCGCCAGGCCTTATCCCCCTCCCCTTGCCCTCTGCTTTCCCTCTCTCTTTCCCCTCTCGCGTGGCACCTGCGAGTCCAGAGAGCAGCGCAGCGCTGAGCAAAGCAGAGCCGCGGCCGCCGGCCAAAAACACGTGCCACCGGCGTGTCCCGCCGAGCCCGAACAGGGTGGAGCACCGAGGGAGGACGCCAAGGCCCTCCTCTGCCGTTTCCCCTCCTTCCCCGGCCGTTTCCCGCACGGATTGGAGCCGTCCGCGCTTTCTTCCCCAACGGCGGCAACCAAGCTCCGCCGTCCTCCGTTGATCCGTCGCGTCCTCGCTTCTCCGGCCCAACCCGCTGCACGGTGAGCTTCCCCATGCTCCTGTACACCTTATGCGCGCGTCATTTTCCCTCCGTCCCATCGCCGGCGCGTACGTCGGCGACGACTGGCTGCCGCCGCGCCATAGCTCTCACCGCCAGCCATGCTACCGTCGAGCTCCTCGGCGTTTGGCCACACCATTTGGTCCACGCGCCCTCGTCCGGGTCTGTTGCGCCACAGTTTCGCCGCCAGCGACGCCAACCATGCCGCCGTCGTGCTAGTTTCGCCCCTCGTCGCCGCTCGCCGTGCTCCGGCCATCGCTGACATCGACGTGTGCCCCCACCATAACCGCGTGCTCATGCTAGTGCTGTTGCCACCCTCGGCCGGGCCATTCAGGCCGCCGCTCGCCGCCGGTAGCCACCGCAAGCGCCGCCGACCGTTCCCTGTTGCGCGCGCGCCGGCCATGGGCTGGTTTTGACTTTGGTCAAGGGAGCTGGGCCCGTGGTCAGTGGCTTGGGCTAGATCGGTACCAGTAGAAAAAGGGTTGGGGCTATTTAATATCCGGTTTAAATGGAAAATACAAATAGATTTAGATATGATTTGATAAATCGGCTGATAGCTTGTATAATGCGTGGAAAAATGTATATAGCTCCAAAAATTGTGAAATCAATTTTCTTGGCTTTGTTATGGCATGTTCTACCCATTAAAAATACCAGTGGGCATGAAATGTGTGCTGTAATTTATTGAATAAATGAAACAAGTTTAAGCTTTGATAATTCATAATTAAATCTTGGTAGCTCCAAAATTGATGAATCTAATTTTGTGAATCTTGCTAAATTGTGTCCTATTCAGTAAAAATATACACCCTCATGTTAAGCATAATTATATTTCCAGTTTGGTTTAAGCTTTGGTTTATGCTTCAAAGTATTTTGGGAAATGTTTAAATGGTTAACGCTAATTGCAATTAGGAAATATTTGATGTTTTAAGCGCAGGGAATAATGCATGTCACCTTCGCTGTTGCATGGCTTTCATACTCATCATTGCATGCGATTATTCTTATAGAGAACGTCGATTCGACGATAGAGGCGAGCGAGGCTATTCCCGGAGGTTCTAACGGTGGTGATCGTGGTTCGGGTAGCTGTGAGCAGCAGCTAGGGCAGCAAGGCAAGCATCTATCATATTTCACCATGTCAATTCGAAATCTAATATGTTATCTACGCTTATGTATACATTGCATGTGTCGGGTACCGAGTTGGGTAGAACCTATGCCGATGCATTATCCCATTTCGGTCACGTGTCATGTGTTATTCCTAGGAGCTTAGTGGTGTCGTCGAGGTCTAATTATAGTTCGCTATACTTAGTGGTACTTAGGCTTTCCGGTAGAAGTCGATGACGGTGTCCACCGTTGTCGCGAGCCTAGGGCTTATTACCTGTTCACATTTGTGGTTGTGTTGATGATGAGTCGGTTTGGTGAGTGGTGAGTTGAGATGAGGTGTGGGCGGTATTAGGGGTGTCATCTGCTCACGAGGAGTCCTCAGGCAGTTCGGGGAGGGAACCCGGACACCGTAAACCGCTTGCACCGATTAAGCACCGACCGTCGGTGTACTCGGCTTTAGCACTTACCTTACTCACCACATGCTGATATAATGGTAGGCGAGCTGATTACCTTCGCAGACGTGGTCATGTGGGCCTCATCATAGACGGTGTGAGTCTGGTTTGAGTCCGGGCTTTTAGCGGTATTCGTTTACTCGGGGAGTAGTTCTAATACCGCCGCGTCGAGCTATGGTTGATCCACATGGTTGGGCCTGGTTGGGAAAGGTTGTCACGGGTACCCCCTTGTGTGCATCTTAGCGGGTGGCACAAGCCGTATGGTCCCTGTGTCGTGTGGGTCCAGGAGTATCCCCCTGCAGGGTGTATAATCAGTTCGAACTGCCGCGCTCTCGATCATGAGCATTGCTATCGCTTATCTCCACCGAGAGACCATGTTTTGGTCGTAGAGTTTCGATGTGGGTTGTGGCATGGTTGGTTTGGGTGGTTTGGTCGGTATGTGGTCGGTGGTTTGGTGGTAATGGTTTACTTTTATACACTTGTTTATATATCTGTTCTGATCAGTTGGTTGGCAGGGTTTGAGTCAGTGGTTGGTTAAATCAGTTGCTTACACCTAGAGTCTAAGTTGCTTACCGCTCAATGAACTTAAACATGTCTTAATCCTTGCTACAGCTTTAACTGCATGATCCTTGGAGTCGATAATATATATACTCATACTGTGTAAGACTTGCTAGTACCTTCGTACTAACGGTACTGCCCTTAAGTTTCAGGTTCACAGGTTGGCGAGGAAGAGGTAGTGTTCGGTTACTTTGTGCCTGCCGATCAGGGTGGCGGGCAGGAGTAGCACCTTCTACTCCGAACTCTGGCACTTTTGGTATGGAGCGTAAGGGCATACGGCTCCATACTCTTTTGTTGTGTAGGTTTATCTTCCACTGCGTAGTTGTTGTGGTTCCTCTTTTGTTGTAAATTGTGGAAGTAGTTGCATGTTTAAGTATTGTAATACAGCTTAATTACTTGCTCTCTATAAAACTGTGTTGTGATATTTGAGTTGGAAGGCATGTGTTCCGATCCTGGGCACAAAACACGTGCCGGGACTACCGGAATGGTATTCTGGTTAATCGTCGAGATTGTGATTATGAATAATGATCCTCCTGATGATTAATTAGAATACTATTTGGACGGTTCCTCACAAAACCTAGGCAGCCTTGCCTTCCAGGTGACTTAGGCATGCTACGCCCGTGGTGTGTAGGCATGTCGTGCAACGAGGATTCCTTACGACAGCATTCCTCGGAGTACCGCAACTCCACCGCCGAGGACATCCCCCGGGGCGTGGCTTTGACACTCGAGGCTATGCAAATGCCTTCCAGGGCACGCTGGGCATAACCTGCCTTGCAGGTGACCTAGGCATAAGCGGTGCCCGTGGTGTGTGGGCCTCACTATCTACCGAGACTACGCAATGCCTTTCAGGAAATCTAGACAGTCTTACCTTGCAGGTGACCTAGGCATAAGCGGTGCCCGCAGTGTGTGGGCCTCACTATCTACCGAGACTACGCAATGCCTTTCAGGAAATCTAGACAGTCTTACCTTCCAGGTGACCTAGGCATGCTACATCCATGGTACGTGGGCTTATCACGCCACCCGAAGATGTCCTACAGGTGGTGCCGCAACACGGTCTATCAAGCAAATCCCTTGATACATGGCAACTACACTTCCGAGGCCGCACAATGCCTTCCAGGAAACCTGGGCAGACCCGCCCCCCAGGTGACCTAGGTACGATGCATCTGCAGGAGTGTAGGGATTTTGCATGGTTATACTAGCTAAGTTTTGCAGTCTACTGTTGGCAATAAGAAGCTAGTAGTAGCGTAGAATATAGCTATGTTATATAACTATTCGTGCTAAATGAGAATGTAACTTAAGTTCTACTGCTTCTACCTAGTTGCTATCTATTGAAAAAAGACTTCTAGCAGTAAGGTTTGAGGCCTCTAACAGACTCTAACCTGGCCGTATGAAAGACGGATCACTAGGTAAACCACTTGGTGGTCAATAGCGGGCGTACCTTTGTAGAAATAAGGCCTCTACTGCGAGGTTTGGTGACCTCAAAGCCTGTGGCTAGGCTAGGAGAGGTGGTGCTTGACCCCCTCAGCCTTTAGCCATTGCCCGGCCCCAGAGGTAATCCATCCAGAGCTTGGCAACGACATGTTGGAGGTGTAGTCGATGGTTAGTTGGGAGCCGATCCTTGATCACTGCAGCCCTTAGCCACTGCCCGGCTCTGGAGGTGCTCTGTCCGGAGCCTGGCGACGGTGTGTCCGTGACTCAGTTCTCGTTGCTGGTCATGGTACTATTGGTAAGGTCGGTAGCGACGGTGCAAGGTTGAGGGGTCGGGGATTTGCCCGAGAGTTGGCCCCAGGCCTCCGGACCCTGCGCCATCCTTCGCCCACTCCTTCTGTGGCTAGGTATTCTGCTTACCTTCCGATGTATTCCTCCCGAAAGGTCATGAGGGTGCGGCAGTCATTGGTGTTGTGGTCATGCCCTGGTCCGTGCAGGACTCACCCGTGTGCCCCCAGGGGCGTCGGAGCATGGAGTTGTCATTAGGGTCGCTGCTGAAGACAGTGTGTCCAAGAGCCTGTGGTTTCCCCTAGGTCTTCTTCCCCCTTGGGAGACCATCGAGGTTGCCCGATGCACCAGCTTTTGGGGCCAAAGTGGTTCTGACTATGTCTCCCCGGACGAGGTGGGCTTGGGGTTCCCTGTGCGCAGTTGGCGTTGTGAGGGCAGCGTCGGAGGCGCTGGCAGGCTCCACGCAGGCCGAAGCCTTCCGTCTCCTTGGATCCCTCTTTCTCCTGAGGGGCCCAAGGAGGGCGCTGGGTGGACAGGCTTTCTGAAGATGTTGGCTCGCTTGGGGTATCCTAGGTGTGGTCAAAGGGGATACCTAGAGACCAAGTCCAGGTGGGAGCACTCCTAGGTCGGGGTATCCAAGATGTTGACTACTCTAAGGAATGCTATCGCAAAGAATCCTCGTTGCACGACATGCTTATATACCGCGAGTGCAACATGCCTAGGTCACTGCAAAGACATCAAGCATAGGATTCCTGGAAGGTATTGCATAGCTTAGGTCATATAAATGCCATGCGCCAGGGCACACCCTTGGTGGACAGTGTTGCGGTGCACCGGAGGTGTTTCCTCGAGAGCACGACAAGCCTACACACTGCAGGCGTAGCATGCCTAGGTCACCTGGAAAGAAAGACTGCCTAGGTTTCCTAGAAGGTCTTGTGTAGCTCCGATAGTGTGTAGAGCCTTCGGCACTAATACATGCCAAAGGGGATACAAAACCTCTGGCAAAAACTGAGAGACTTACAAAACCTCCGGCAAAAACGGAGGAACCTACAAAACCTCTCACAAAAACGGAGAGTCCTACAAAATCTCTGACAAAAACAGAGAATCTTACAAAACCTCTGGCAAAAACGGAGAGACCTGCAAAACCTCTAGATAAAATAGAGAGTCCTACAAAACCTCCGATAAAAATGGAAAGACTTACAGAACCTCTGTCAAAAATAAAGAGACCTACAAAACCTCTGGCAAAAACGGAGAGTCATACAAAACCACCGACAAAAACAGAGAGTCCTACAAAACCTCCGGCAAAAACAGAGAGACTTACAAAACCTCTGGCAAAAACGGAGAATCCCGCGAAAGCTCCGGCAAAAACGGAGAGTCTTACAAAGCCTTTGGCAAAAACAGAGAGACTTCTGAAAACCTCTGCGAGACGGAGCGTCTTACAAAAACCTCCGGCAAAATGGAGAGTACTACTAAACCTCCGGCAAAAACGGAGAATCATCCAAAACCTCTGCAAGACGGAGAGTCTTACCAAACCTCCGCCAAAATGGAGAGACTTCCAAAACCTCCGCAAAGCGGAGAGTCTTAGAAAACCTCCACAGGAAGGAGAGCCTTGCAAAAACCTCCGCAATACGGAGAGTCTTCAAAAACCCCCGCAAATGGGGATATCTTCCAAAAAACCTCAACATGATGGACAGCCTTGCAAAAACCTCCGTAAGATGGAGTCATCAAAAACCCCCGCAAATGGGGATGTCTTCCAAAAAACCTTCGCCAGACGGAGAGGTTCTAAAAAGACCTATCGAACAAAATCCCCCGGCATCATGAAGGCAAACGCCCCCATGCTAGAGAAGTGTGATACACTAGCCTCTGAGAGGCACAACCAATAGATCAAAGGGGTATAAATCCCCCTCCCCATAGGAAGAGGTATGGCCCACATGACTCAAACACGCATGGTAAAAGTGGCAGTAGTTTCCAACACGTTGTTGCCAGGCTCTGGACGGATTACCCCCGGAGTCGGGCAGCAGCTAAAGGCCGAGGGGGATGAGGACCACCTCTCCCATCTAGCCTTTGGCTTTGCCTCTGACATGCTATGGCCAGGCTTCGAACGGATTACCTTTGGAGTCGGGCAGCAGCTAAGGGCCAAGGGGGTCGAGGACCACCTCTCCCGTCTAGCCTTCAGCTTCGCCTCGGACACGCCGTCACCAGGCTCCAGATGGATTACCTCTAGAGTCGGGCAGCGGTTAAGGGCCGAAGGGGTCGAGGACCACCTCTCCCATCTAGCCTTCGGCTTCACCTCTGACACACTTTCGCCAGGCTTTAGATGGATTGCCTCCGGAGCCGGGCAGTGGCTAAGAACCCGAAGGGTCACGGACCTCCTCTCCTATCTAGCCTTCGGCTTCACCTCCGATACACCGCTGCCAAGGGTCGAGGAGGTCAAGGACCACCCCTCCCACCGGGTAGTGGCTATGAACCCGAAGGATCGTGGACCACCCCTCCCATCTAGCCTTCGGCTTCACCTCTGACATGCCGCTGCCAAGGGCTGAGGGGGTCAAGACCACCCCTCCCATCTAGCCTTCGACTTCGCCTCCAACAAGCCATCGCCAGGCTCCGAGCACTCTCTCCCGGAACTAACTTCCTTGGGTCCTTGGGGTACTCGGGTGCTTGGGGGCCACTGCTTGCAGCCCCGAGCACACCCTTCACGGTACTCGGCATTTCCGATCGTCAGGGGACTTGAGTGCTCGGGGGCCACTGTTTACGGCCCCGAGCACTCTCTTCCCGGAATTTGGTCCTCTCGGGTCATCGGGGAACTCGGGTACCCGGGGACCACTGTTCATGGCCCCGAGCACCCTCTCCCGGGACTTAGTCTTCTCGCGCTTCGGGGAGATAACCCCCGCGGGAGGTCGCCACGTGGCCATCTGCTGATCTGGCCTCGGGATTCGGGGACACCTGGTTCCTGTGTCACCTACAGCGATGACCGGGAACAACGAAGTCGCCACTACTTCGCCCAGCCCTCCTTAGTTACCCTACATGTCTGCCGCTACTAGATTCTCAAGGCCACTTATAACACCTTGATTTTTAAAATTTACAACTTTTTAAAAAATTTCAAGATTATTGAATAGATTCACTAGTAGTATAGGTTTAAAACCTATTTTCTTAATCAATCAATTAATATAGGTTATTATTTCTTGTGCATTACATGCTGAGTTTTGTTAGGAGGCAGGTAAAATGCATTAGAGTTCTTTTTATTTTTCTTTCTCTTTGGTGTTTTGAGTGAAAAAGATTTTGAAAAGGTTTTTACACAACTCTGCAGTAAATATGTTAAGGATCTTAATGGTTGGAATTCAAATCTTTGAATTCATCATCTATTCAATCCTTGGTCATACTTGATCCTTCTCCATCTCAATTCAAATCTTATCTAAATCCTTGTTTAAAGACAATCTCTCCTCTTTCTCAAATTCTACCCAAATCCAAATTCAAATTCCTTATGTACTCCTATTCTTGTTCAACATCATTTTTCGTTTCTCTTAAATTCACTGCAAGCTCAATTCAAATTCACTCCAAGGTCAATTCAAATTCAAACTATATTCAAATTTCTCTGCAAAAGTTTCTTTTCTAAACCCTAGATATACCTAAAGTGTCTTTGAGCTCAATCTTGCTCAAGTCCAAACCCTTAGCCAAGTCTTCTAGATGGCCCAATAAAGGATCCAAGAAATCCGCAAATTTTCACGGAGTCCTGGACAGCCTCATATTATTATGAAGTTTCGGAGTTCAAAACGGCCTCAAATGCAAATCTTGACAATACCAAAGTTGTAGGTCTCGTTGAGAGCTTCGATTTAAACATATGGAAGTTCCCATTTGGGTAATGGAGCTAGGAGTTATGGCTCCCAAAATTAGTGCTGCGCAGATAAGTCTGAGTTCAAACAGTTTATCTTGTGGTTCATTTTTGAAAATCAAAATGTCATTTTCAGAAGTTCCAATGAATACCAAAGGTGCAGATAGTTTCGTGTAGTACAATTTAGAGTCTAGAAACGTCCAATTTGGAGTCTGAATGATGAGATATTATCCTTGGAATAGAGAGCTGCGAAAAAAGAAACCGTAACTGATTCGAACTCGAATCCGATTCGTGTTCGGCTTGAACTCCACCTCAACCAGCCGCCCCTAGCCCTATTAATAAGAGTTTGACACCCTCTCCTACCCCTTTTCCATGCCCCAAAGGCCTAGACGTCACTGCTGCCCTGACCGTGTGCTGTTGTTCGCCGGAGCCGCCGCCGCCGCCCATGATGCGCTACCTCGTCGTCTTCTCCGCAAATACTCCTTCCTCGACCTTCAAAGCAAGGTGAGGACCCCTTATTCTAATCCCTTGGTACTATTTTATCATCATATTAAGCCCCTAGCCAAGCTCTAGCCCCGGCCAAAGCCTGATCTACGCCGCCACGGTCGTTGTTGTCGCAGACAGTCGCGCTATAGCCGATTGGCATCAACGTTTCCGGCCAACTAGTGCATCGTTCATCTTGCCCTTTCACTTGTGCATGTCCCATGATGTTTTCCATGGCCTCACCAACCAGGTCAGCCAGTAGAGCAGCTAAAACACCGGGATCAAGGCCGACATGCCCGATGTCCGTTTTCTGGACGCATTATGTGCGCGCACCGGATTTGCATTTGCATTCCCCGTCAATCCAAAAGCCATATGGATGCACCAACCAAGTCACGGCGTGTCCCATCGAGTCTTCTATGTGATCTTAGGAGTCCATCTCCATTTGTGCAGTGACACGATCTGAACGAGATTGCCAACCATAGCATGTCACAACCATCACCCGTATCATCTCTGCTGATCTTTCTTCCTCTCATGGGATGATCTACCAAAACCCATAGCATAGCATTGTGTTCCTGGGATATATGAACATCTCTGTTCATACGGTTTCTCAAATTTCATAGCCAATCTTCTGGAACGCGAGCATCTTCATTGTTGCGTCTGTTCGCGGTCACCACCAAACCTAGCAGCAGTCATTGCTATTTTGCCGCTAACTCGGATGAACCCTTCCAAAACCAACCCCATACCACTGAGTTATTCTTTCCGCATTATACACCATGCTTCCCTCATTTCATTGAAACGCCATCGAAGCCCAACATCGATGTCAGTGGCCATGCGCCCGATCGCTGTCTTCGACGAAACCTGAACCACCACCGCTACATAGAGTCACCGGTAGTATCCTTAACCTAGAAGCGTAACCTTCGGCCTTTTTGATCCATCATGGATGGTCAAGACTAGATCTCAGCGTATCCCTTCTTTAAGCCAAGATGGTACTTGCAGAGCATGCCAAGTCAGCGCCACATCATTCTCCTTAACCTAGTCAGCGAAGTCTGGTCTGCCCTACACTTCTTGAATCTTGCACAATGATGTTGTCAAGCCTGACACAGTGATTGTGCAATAAAGCCTTTTCCCATAGGAAGATAGTTCTGGTAAATCAGCATTTTCTTTTCAGTCTAATATATCTCCCGAAAGCTGTTCTCTTTTCATCTTAACTTCGATTTAGGCGATTCTTGCATCTAAATGTTTCTAAAATCATCCCTATCAAACCATAGTGTTTTAAAAGTATTTTAATGATGTTTGGTAAGTTGTTCTTAGTGTTTTCCTTTGCGTTATTTGTCGGTAGTTCTCACGACTAGTCGATAAAATTTTGGAGCAGTTCAAGAGACTTCAAGACCAAGATTTTGACAACACTGAGCAGCATTGAGTAGAAGGCAAGTGTCCTTGATCATCTTGAACCTATGATTTAAACTATTTTTTTACAAAATTGCATGCAATGTCTATCAATATGATGGGTAGTTACCGATGTTAGGGTTTTTTCTAGATTTTTCCTTATCATCCCTTGGAACCTAGATGGTTTAAGGTCAGGTATTTTTGGTGGGTAGATTGCTTAGCCATGCTTTTGGAATACTGTGAAGTGTCATATACTTGATTAATGAACTTATGCAACAATGGTGGTTAATTTGCTAATGGTATAGCAACATGGAACCTTAGGCCTTGAGCAAAGTAGTGTTGTTGATGATGATGGTTATGTTGTTGGCTTAGTGTTTGCTCAAGTGACCTAAGTAAGGACTGGTTTGTGGAGTGACAACCCAAGAAATATCGTACCAACCACGAGACCTGGTATGGGACAACCTGGCCTATTAATTAGTGGATATCAGTTTTGTGCGTGCCAAACGGAAGAGTGGATGTATGGAGACGGCAAAGGCCAGAACCATTTGGTTAGTGGTATGGGATGTGTAGTAGAAGGGAAGGGTGAAAACTTTCTGGAAACTACAAGGCGCAAAAGGGGCTTCTGGGTGGGGCGAAAACCACTTTGACGGTAGTGAAACCTAGTGGGCATACACATACTGGATGAAACTTTGTAATGACTTTGAAGTGACTTTCCGGGATAGACACCACTGGCTTGTGTTAAGTGTCTAGCTAACACGGTAACATGGAAATCATGACTTGTGGGGAAAGCTGGACAACCTCTGCATAGTGTAAAACTATTATAACAGTTGTGCTCATGGTTATGAGAGACTTGGATCCTCACATGATTAGTGGGTTGTGGTTATGGGTTTGGTTGTAGTTTTGGTTCTAGTACAGGGAGTACTAACGGTTATGGTATGCAAGGTGAGGAACCTTGTATGCTGAGTGTTGCACTATATGAGTTACATTCACTTAATAATTGTTTAATGCTTTTTGAGTCCAAATATGTTTTCATTACTCGCATTTATGCAAATTAACCTATTCTTGATATAAGCCTACATATCATTATCTTTCACACACTTGCTAAGCGTGCCATGTGCTCACACTTGCTATTTTCCTTATATCATGGGATATATGTGATGCAGCTTAGTGAGCGAAGATGTTGAAGACTATCAAGACGAGGTTGTGACGTTCTAGACGCGTGTCTCCTAGTCGATTACCTGCAGTGTTGTTGGGCACCAGTGCTTCTGTTCCGCTGCAGATATCTTCAGAGAAGACAATATATGTCAATTGTTGTAAGAGTTTAACGTTTATTCTATAAAAATATTGCTTTTGTTACTTCACCTGTGACGTCCTTATATGTGTTGAACATCCTGGGCACACATAAGCTGTATCTGGTTTTGTCCTTTAAAATCGGGTGTGACACCACCTCTCCCCATGAAGGAACGGCTAAGATCTATGCAAAGTCTCGAACCTCGGTCATCCGACAAAACCAACCATCGCCTACGAAGGAGGCGAAGAAGAGTGACACGAAGGCACGAAGGCACACAGGCATGCGACCACCAGTTCAAAGGATCCCCTTACACTTCGGCCCCAAAAAGAGATACAATTGCCCCTAAAGGTCCAAATTATATTATTAAACAAATTGTGCATTCGGAGGACGCGTACAAAGAAGCAACAGTACAAAGGCCACTACGAAGGTGATAGACCCCGAAAGAGCAAACCACGGAGAGAAAGAGTACAAGGTGGAAAAGGCAACTAGGGCCCGCAACGAGGCCATAGTCGGACCGCCAGACAGGGATGTCCCATGGCTTCACCAAAAGCTCCCCCGAAGACCGCCTTCGCCTCCTACGGGTCCCGGCAGGGACTGCGCATAGAGCGGCGTATGCACCTCATCCGCGGCCTGTTGTGGCGGAAGCTGATGCAGTAACCAGCCCCCGGGCTGTCGGAAGACGAAGAAGAAACCTAAGAAGCCACCGTTGGGGCCTCCTCCCCCTTCTTCCGGCCTCCTCCGCCGTCAAAGTCACCGGCGTCTCCGTAGACGCTCACTCCTCCTCGTCGCTCTCCTCCATAGGAGACCCAGTCGGTCTGCTCATCATCGTCGGAAACATTGATGATCTCAATAGGTGCGGTGTGAGGAACCATCCAAACAATATTCTAAATAATCATCAGGAGAATCATTATTCATAAATACAACCTCAATGATTAACCAAAATACCATCCCGGTAGTCCCAGCACGTGTTTTGTGCCCAAGATCGGAACACATGCCTTTCCAACATGTACATCACAACATAGCTTAAGAAAGAGTGAGTAATTAAAGTTATATTACAAGTTTTTAAGCATCCAACCATTTGCAACAATTTACTCAAAGAGAAACTATGCAGCAGAAGATTAAAACCTTAACAACAATAAAAGGAGAATGGAGTCATATGCCCTTAGACTCCACCCCAAAAGCTACGCCTCACCAGAGTAGAATGCACTACTCTTGCCCACCACCTGCATCAGTGGGCACGAAGTAGCCAGACACCTCATCACCCAAACCAGCAGAACCTGAAAGCGCATGCATGAGTACGAAGGTACTTGCAAGACTTAATCCATATAGAGCACATATACATAGCTCGACTCTAAGGATTATGCATTGAGGTGTTAGCAAGAGTAGGCCACAAGGTTAAGTAAAACATATGCGGTAAGCAACCTAGACACATATGTGTGAGAATCTATACTTAACTCCAAAACAACTACCTTTCTCTGCCCTGTAAACCACAACTTGAACATGTATGTATAGTAGCCACAGTATCTCATCAACAAACCACTAACCAAAACCATCATACCATTACCTTATCCCACATTCGTAAACTCTATGACCGATAAGAATGAAACAATAGCATGCTCATGATCGAGAGTGCGGCAATTCGAATTGTGTTTACACCTTGCAAGGGGGTACAACTTTACCCACATTACTTGAGGACCATTCGGCTTGTGCTACTCACGAAAGTACACACAAGGGGGTACTCGAGTAAACCTTTCTCATACCCGGAAGCACCCACTTGCAATGCCCCTATGGCACCGGGGTTACAGCGAGCGTGTCCCGGACACCTCCAGCTCCCCGCCACCTTGCTTCTCCTTTTCTTTTCTTTTTCTAAACATCAGAGAACCGCAAGGCAAGTGTTGACACGGCATAGGATAATCGGCTTACCTTACAATTAGATCAGCATGTGGTGAGTACGGAAAGTGCTTGAGCCAACTGTACCGACGGACAGCCTTAAATGATGCAAGCGGTCTATAGCATCCGGGCTCCTCTCCCGAACTACCCAGAGGACTCCTCTGGGGCAAAAGATACCCCTCACACTACCCACATCTCGCGTGAATCTCACATCTCAACCATCCATCTCAACCTCATCTTTATATCTGTGAACAGTGGTTAAGCCCTAGGCTCACGAACAACGGCAGCACCATCGCTCGACTTCTACTGAGGACCTAAACATCGCTAAGTATTTCGAATAAACCTTGAAGCTAGACAACAACTATATCATCAAGGCTACAAGGATAAGGATTCATCAGTAAGTTAAGGTAGAGATAATGCATCAACATAGGTTCTACCCATATCAGCCAGACACTGTACTCAACACATGCAAACATACATAAAGCATAATTTATCAATTTTAGACTCTATTCAATTTGAACAAAGGATACAGTATGTTTAGATGCTTGCCTTTTTGCTCTGAGGTTTGCCCAATACTTCCAGAACAGAACTCGCAGAAGTGGTGTGCCTCGGTGTCACCCTCGATCACACTCGCGTCACGCTCTGGACCTTCGTTCACTAATGAAGAACTCATGCAATGATGAGCATGAATGACATGCAAAGACAGATGCTCCATAGTGTATGATGACAGTGGTGATGCAATGCCTCATGACAAGAGTTTAAAGCATCAAATATTTCTTGATTTGGATTCATTATTAAACATTCAATACTTTTCTGGATTTATTGAGCTCAAACCCAAGATTAGCCCTAAATAGAAAATGAATTCATCCTTAACATGAGGGTGATTATTTTTAATGAGCAGGAAATCAATCAATAAGATTTACAAAATCAGCCAATAATTGATTATGGATTAATGGAGCTCAAACCCATTTTATTAACCCATGTAATTTAAATACATATTTCATAGCTCCCAGTATTTTTAACATTATAGATAATATAAACCTAACAAAATTGGTTTCATGATTTTTTGAGCTATATACAATTTTCTAGGCATTTTACAAGGTTCAATTGACTTATAGTTGTACACTAAATCCATTACTCATTTTTCGGAATATCCGGATTAAAAGGGACCCAAATCTTTTTGCACCCAAGCTGAGCTAGCCATAGAGACAAAAGGTGGGGCCAGACTTTTGACATCGGTCAAAATCGACCTCGAAGCCATGGCACGTGGTGTGTTGGCAGGCCAGCCGGCTCGGCCAGCGCCTCACCAACGGCGAGCGACTGCCATCAGCCCGGTCGAGGGCACAAAGAGATGGAGCACGCTCCAAGGAGTCCATTCGAGGCACTCACGGCTGGTGAGCCCGACCGGAGCTGGGCCGACGGCGGGCTTCCGTAGGCAGCGGCGCTCGGTACGCGCGGACGGCCACACTAGCACGTGCACTGGACTCTACAGGGGACGAGGAGCTCACCGAGGGGGTCGGTTGACATGAAGGAGCGACGGGGAGGCAGCTCGACATTGAGGGGTAGAGACAACCGGCTGGCGCTGAAGAAGAAGGGGTGACGCACCCACGATTCGACCGTGAAGGATGGGGCTCGTGCGGGAAACGAAGTGGATAGACCGGAGGACCTCCCCACACTCTTCTCATAGCTCGACTTGGGTGGATTTGGCATGGGCTACTCAGATTTGAGTCAGCAACCACTGCTCTATCCTGTGTTGCTCTCTATGCTTGAGGCCAAGTGAGAGAGGGAGGAGTGAGCAGAGAGAGAGCGAGGGTAGGGAGAGGATAAGCACCGCAGCCACGCCTTAGTGCCATGCTCCGGTTTGTCTGGCGATGTGGCCGGCCTCCAAAGTCCACAACACTGGTGCCTCCCTCTGAGCAAAGCTCGGTGAGAGAGGGAGAGACAGAGAGAAAGAGAGGATGACGGGTGGGGCCCCCATGAACAGTGATGACCGATGCAAAATATCCCCTCCACTTCTTATATTAGAAAGAACACCTTCCCATAGTCCAAAAATTATGGGACAAAATTTGTGTGAAACTGCAATTCATGTGCAACCCATTTTAATTGGTTTGACCCATAATGCCTGAGCCAATTTCAATCTAAAATCCCCCAAACATGCAACCTTTTCTAAATTGTGGTAATTTTTATGCCATCAGAACCATACCCAAAAATTTGGGAAAATTCATTTATATTCTTCACATTGCATGGAGTAATTTATAAAATTGTTTCGAACTCTATGTTGTATAGGAATATTGTGAATTGCTTAACAATGCACCAATTAACATTGATTTTCACAAATTATGATTAATTGAAATTGCAAGTTAATAATTGTTCAAAACAATTAAACATGATGCTAATAATGCTTATGATGCTTAATGACATGTTTAAACCATTTGGGCTGTCACATGCGGTCTCCTGAGTTAGGGGTTGAACAGGAGCGGCAGGCAGCTGTCCACTCCGCAGGGACGAAAGCAGAACAACCACCGGCATCACCCCCCGTGGCTGAGCCAGCCCAGCCCCAGTAGAAGCAGTCGATACCATCAACATCTCCGAAGAGGATGAGGAGGAGTACGATGCCATATTCAAGTCAAAGGCTAAGTGCTGACTCGTGGGGGCAGTGGTGAATCCAGTCGGATGACCTCAACTTTATATCCGGGCCAAGCATCCACGTAACCCTAGGAGATGAAGCGGAACCAACACGGCGTCACTCCATGGCGTCCCCTATTAAATCCCTGGGGACCCGTGGCCATATCCCGATCGTTCCACCAACACATGGCAACATCCCACGACGACGCCTCGTTCTCTCTCACGAATGTCCCATCACATTAATGACCCAGACTCCTTTCCACGCATGCGAGAGGCGTGTGCACAAGACCCTAAACGAACCCACACATTATCCTATCAAAATGCACCAGTGACATATCCCATCATGCCGTCCTCAAACAGGCAAATGTGGGGAGCCCCCCGATACCACGCGTAATCTCCACTATGACAGAACTCAAATGGCGAGAAGAACCATCAACAAAGAAGTCTGAAGAATCTAAATCGGCCTCAACACGGACCTTGGAGTGCATCACCTCCACCGATGCCCTCTGGCCGTGGGTCCTGATACCGCATATACCAACTCCAAATAGGCTCTGGAGCGTGACTCCTCTACTAATACGTCTTCGGTCTTTGACTTCAATTTCGATGCCAGCTGCACCTCCAACCTCAGCATAACCACAGGGCGTGTCGCCACCACCAATGCACCATTATCCTTGAGCTTTGCCATCAACGCCCACGGTTCCCGCAAAAACACTTCTTAGGGACAAGGAATTTCCTTTGGGCATTCTTGTTACTATCCCAGGCTGGAGTTGGTTTTCCTCTACATCCTCTCACCCCTCTGAACGTCAGGGCCAGCGAATGAGGGGGAAACTGTTGGGGGAAAATAGACCAGTCTGAGGATAATGGTTGACGATTGCTATCAAAGGTCCCTCCAGAGCCTTCGGTCTCTGGACCCTCAGCAGGACGCCCAACTTCCGGAGGCTGCAGGCCCCTTTGGGCCACCTCTCCGGTACGTACGTGGCCTTCCAAAGACTCAAAGCTACAGTAAGTCCCTCCAAAGCCTAAAGATGCAGCAGGTCCCCGGAGACAATATCAGGGAAGAAAGGACACCCTCTGCAACTGACCTGATGCGAGGTGACGGGCGATTAATACCGGTGCAAGTGGTGCTTATCCTAACACCCTAGCACGATGAAGGTCCTCCTGACACCCCCGGTAGAGCAACACCAAGCTCCAATTGGTGGCCGGCTCACCCCTTAGGGGGCAAGCACCACAATAGTTACCACAGTACATATTTATCTTCCATATAGGGTAAAAAGTAGTTATCCGGGATAAGACCCAGTAATTCGATCAGGTCCTAGATATTTGTACATCGTGATAACTTGTACACTAAGCTATGCACCACCCTATAAATAGGGGGTCGTGGTCATCTAGGGAAGGGAGGTCACAAGGAGAACGCTCAAGGCAACACACAGGACACAGAGGTGCCCAAACACTAAATCACGCTATGATACTCCACCCCCGAAACTGATCCATTTTTCTACTATCAATACATTTGTAGTGTTCCTTCCTCTCAAACTCCATCTTCAAGCTTGAGTCTCCTCCTTAGAACAAACTCTCTCTGTACTTGCTAGAGCAAGACGATCTCTTGCTCCAACACTTGGATTCGACTACCTACTCGGATTCAACCACATACTCGGATTCGACCAGCTACTCGGGTTCAATTTCCTACTCAGACTCACCCCCACAACCTAACTGAACCAATCTATTTCTGGTCCCTTCCAGTCACAATCCAAGTAGATTTCCATAGCTGAAATAGAAGGTAGCCAAAGTTTAGAGAGAGAGAGAGAAAGTTTGTGGTCCACTCACCTCAGTGGACCTAGAAAAGGTAGTAGAAGAGTTCTGAGCTTGTGTCACGTTCGCAAAAAAAAGAGGGAAAAAAGAAAGAAAACCAAGAAGCCAAGAGTGCCAAAAAAAGGAATACAAAAAAATCAAAAAGAAAAAAAAGAATGAAGAAAGAAAATTCAGTTTGCATTGCAAATTTTGTTCAGCTTGCTTGAGTTAGTTCTAGGAACGCATTCAGGCTGACGAGTACTGTGGACTTTTATTCAGCTTTGCTAATCTAATTTCTATTCCTTACTACTAAATAATGCATGTCCAAGCTCCACCTTCTATTGATCAGAATAGGTTTTCCCTTGCAACCGCCTCGCTCGCACCCAATAAGGAATCATGAACTAGCCACTAGTTGTGATTGGTAAGAACACTTGCAAGAGTGTGGTAAGATGTTTGAGAGTGTGTGATTCCACCTCCACCACCTAGTAGTTGATAGGGATAATACATTTTTATTATCTCATGCTTTCTACTAACCATGGCAGGTGAAGCATCGGATGCACAATAGTGTGTTTTGAGGGAAGAACTCACGATGATGTTGGATGAGCACCGCCTTGCTATTAATGACGGTATTGATAAGAAGCTTGTGAAAACAAATACTACATTGCAACGACTCAATGATAGTGTTGTAATGCTCAATGCACGCTTTGATAGGTTTGTCAACCAACCATCGAACAATGGGCGTATGGATCCTCATGGTGTAGCCCATGTGAGAAACCAAGTTGAAATGTGCCTTGGTTTATTTGTGATGAGTGATTGACAAGGTTGCCGATTTGGTTTGTCGTCTTTCGGATTGCTTGAGCTTGCTTCGCTTGAAATTCTGTCCAGAATCCAGAACATCCGGTTTCGATCCGGAATTTTCGGGCGAACCAGAATCCAAAACTTTGAGGTTGATTGCGAAAGCTGAAATGGAGAAGGGTCATTCGAAGCTCAATCCAGGATTTCCAGAATCTAGAACTTCTGGCTGAATAGTGTTTTCAGCATTCATTTTCTTGTATGCATTGGAACATTTTGGGAAGTGCTTTGAATTGATTTCAAGTTTTAATTGAGCATTTTTATTATGGTCCAACTGGAGTTGGAGTTGGAAAAATGTGTTTGCTTGTCTCATGATGTGTAGGTAATGAATGCAACTTGGCGGCCGACGGCGGGATGATCAGGGCCAAGCAGGGAGCTTGGTGCCAGACGATCGAGGAGGTTAGGCGTAGCCAAGGGTGATCCTAACTGTACACTTGGAGATCAAGCAAAGCATGGAAGATGGATGGAGACAACGTGTTGACAAAGTCAAGCAAAAGGGATATCGGTGCAAGTGACAAGGCGGTCCGAGGGATCAGAAGCAGGAGGGTCTTGCCAGCGATCAAGATTGCAAGACAGAGTACGCATGTTGACATTGGGATGCTTGCTAGAGGTCAAGTAAGTGGCAGTGAGTCACGCTTTAAGAAGTGTCCAAGGGGTTTCGTGGTTTGGCCACAATACCATGGGAAGGATGGAAGTGCACATGGCATCATCATGAAGCTTGTGTGGGGGTGAAACTAAGTTATGAAGGTGCCATGATCGTCTGATGAATAGAGGAGAAAATAGGGCAAAATATCCTCAATGGTAAGTAGGAGCGTACTACAAGAGAGGAGTATTTTGGGAATAGGCTAGAAAACTTAGGGGTCAAGGAATCTATGCTATAAACAGTGGGGGAGGGCTAGTTGAGCTCTGAGAACCAGCCACTTGCCCCTTATTCCACACACATGAGAGCCTTGTGCTAGGGTTTTAAAGGAGAGGAAGAGGAGTGCTTAGCTCATGTATTAGGTGTAAGCCTTTGTACGTAAAGACTCTATAATCCACCTAAAATAGGGCCGTCCTCTCCAAGAAATTAAATTAATATGTTTGCATGTGCTTTGAATTCCCATCATTTTAGTTTTCCTCTATTTGTTCCCATGCTGTTTTGGAAGTTTTTCATTCTTGGTTGCGATTTCCATTTTTGTGCTTGAGCTGAAAGTTTTTGCCTTGTTGGGGTTGATCTTCTTGTTGTTAGAGGCATAAAATTCATGTACAAAACATACACAATTAGGTATTGAATTCCCTTGCCTCTAATCCATCAACTTGGAGACCATCTTCACCTGGTCCTTATCTTTTGATCTTTGGGTGATTCTTCTTAAGTTCCAAGATTTGTATGGGGATGAGTCATGGATTGGTTTATTGTCAAACCTAGCGTTAAATTGCAACCATGAGACCCACCTTTTATTGGATTTGCAAGTGTGGATATTGAATTTCAAGCCGCTATTCTGTCCAACCCGGAACTTCTGGTATAGACCCAGAACTTATGGATTGAAGTATCACTTCGTTACAGAGAACCCTGCCGCCCGTCATGCGCTACGTCATTATCCCCATGAATCCTCCTTCCTCGACCATCAAAGCAAGGTGAGGACCCCTTGATGAGGACATCACTCTTTCGGATACACACACACACCGAGTATTCCTCCAACAATAGGTCCATTGACACGAGCTCGTGCACGTCAACTAAATCATGAGGTGAGCTCGTTACTTAGTGTTCCTTTATATTTTGATGAGGATGGGATGCTACTGAATAATTGTGATGTATTGTTACTTAGGAACACGGAAGAAGAACAGCAAGGGTGCCCAAGCCAAGGTGGAGGTCCAATCCAGTTCGAGTCCGTTTCGGAGTCCAGGACTAGTCTGCACTAAAATCGTCGCCCAGGACGCATACGGACTCCGTTTTCGACGTTCTACACATGGTTGGAAAGCTAAGGAGATAAGATTTCCAACGGAACTGGTCCCATGTCCAAATTATTTCTGAGTCAACAGAAATCGTCAAAACAAGGCGACATCCAGAATCTATCAGGGTGCTGTGCCACCATCTTTTGGGCCGATAGGCAGTGTAACGTGTTGGAGTCCATTAGGGACACGTCCAGGGGTTCTTGGCCGACCCTAGTTTTTTATATACAGTAGCCGCCGCCCTAATTAGGGTTGGGTTTTGCTTAGATATTGATCTACACACAGTTGTGAGATTTTCGCTCTTGTTCCAGACCGACTAGGCCGCCGCAAGTGTTTGTGGAACCCCGACTTCGAGTGCTTGAATTCAATTCGTAATATTTTAGATTGCATCTTCTACGTTCTTGCTTGTGTTCTCGGTACGCTTGCAGGGATTGAGCCTTCTTGGCGAGGTCAACCGCGCAACACGGTTGATAACCATCGGAGCTGTGGTGTAGTGATTGCAAGGGAGACGATCTGTTCGGGTCGAAGCCTTTGGATCATCAACGTCGAATTCTCCACCCACTGACTTATCGCTACCTATCGGAAGATCAGGCCAACATTACTCATCAACTGGTATCAGATTTTCAGGTTGCCCGTTAGGTAATTTCGTTTTCCCCTTTAGATTAGTCTATTTTTCATTACCTAGAGTCCAGAAAAAGCCAAAAAAATTCCGTCAATTTCCGCTGCCCTAGAACCCTTTGTTCCTTTGCAATTTTTGTTTTCAGTTGCGTGTTGTTGAGTTTGTGTCCGTGGTCGAGTCTTGTTGCTGGTTTTAGAGTCATATTCTTGGTTTTTAGTCAACGCTCCGTGCTGCTTTGATCACGCCGCTATCCCATCGCCACCATCCCCACTAACAAGTCGAGCCACCACATTACTCGATTTGCCACCGCGAGCCGCCTTGTGTTACTTTCCATCACGCCAACCCTAGATAGGTCGCAAGCCGCCTTGTATCAATTGCCCTGCCACCGCTGCCATCCTTGTTCATCTCGGAATCCTATTACTTGCAATACCTTAAAGAGGTCAATTTCTGCAAGAGTTGCTTGAAAAAAAAACCCTAACTCGACAGGGGTTCAGTAAAACGGCCATAACTTTCTCATACGGACTCGGAATTAGGCAAAAAAAAATTTCACGAACATCTACAAAAAAAAAGTTACATCCGTTGCTCCCTCGCTTCGCCGGGTTCCGCTGAAATTTTTTTTCCCAAATTCGGCTCGGAAGATTGAGTATTCGAGCCGTGAAGTTTCCGCACGCTTTTCAGAGAACGTGCTTGATTTTCTATAGGCCACATTTTGCATCCGTTTGAGCTGAAAAATTCTGTGGTTGTTGCTTGTGTGCTCCTAGTTCAGAAAAAATATCAAAAAAATACAAAAACAAAATTCGTGATTCCTACTAGTGCTAAAAGACAAAAAAGATGAGCACATAGAGAACACCCAGATCATTGTGCTATTTGATGTGTCTTTCTCTGATCATCCTTTTTAGCTTTGTTTCAGTTGTTGTGCTAGGACTAGGGACACGTGATAGACCAGCAACTGTGATTCATACTTTGGACACTTATTTAGCTTTGCTCATCTGATTACAGTTATTGCTAATCCTTGCTACCATATTGTGCCTTCCAAGCTCCACCTCTTTTGATCCGAACAGGTTCACACTTGCAATCATCCCACGCTTCCACGGTTGTTCCTCCTTGCTGCGTTGGTAAGAACATTTGTAAGAGCGTGGTAAGACGCTTGAGTGTGTGTGATTCCACCTTCCACAACCTAGTAGTTGATAGGGATAATATTTGTTGTCCTTTGTTTTTTACTAACCATGTCAGGTGATGGCTCTCCATCGGATTTTAAGGATTGTGTGTCCAAGGAAGAACTCAACAAAGCCTTGCAAGATCATACTAGGCTATTGACAGACATTAGAACAAGCATTGCTAACCTCGTCACGCGAGTCAACGACCTTGAGTTGCGACAGCCACCACAGGATGATGACCATTCACATGATGATGATGATGATGATGATACTAATAATGGTGACCAAGAAGATGGTGAGGTTTTTGTTGGGCAAGATGCGCGTGCTGAGCAACGTCCTCATGCTGAACAATTACATTGTGGCCAACAACAACGTCGTCAAGGTAATGGAGGTAATAATGTTAATCGCAACGGTCGCGATGATCCTTATTCTAAGATTAAGTTTTCAATGCCTCCTTTTGATGGTGCATATGATGCTGATGCTTATTTGAATTGGGAAATGACGGTTGATCAAAAGTATAGTTCTCATATGGTTCTTGAAATGCATAGAGTTAGACTAGCCACTTGTGAGTTCACGAATTATGCTATTATTTGGTGGAATGGTCTAGTTTCTAGTGGCTTAGAACCTGAATCATGGACTAGACTAAAGTGTGCCATGCGCAATAGATTTATTCCTCCTGATTATACACGTGAATTGAAAAAGAAATTGCAGCGCTTAAATCAAGGTTCTAAATCTGTGCATGATTACTATCAAGAGCTTCAAATTGCTATGCTTCGTTGTAGTATACAAGAGGATGATGAGGATACCATGATTCATTTTTACTCCGGGTTGAGACGTGAAATTCAGGACCTTGTTGATTATAAAGATTACAATACTACCAATAGGTTGTTCCATTTTGCTATCTTGGCAGAAAAAGAACTGCAGGGTCGACAACAGGTGCAGAAATTGCGGAACAATTTTGAGAGTACATCTACTTCACGAGTACCACCGGGACAAGCAACAACATTCCCTTCTACATCTACACGATCTGCTGCCCCCTCCTCCAACACTCGGGCGCATTCAGTAGGAGCACCACAACCATCACGTGAGGTGAGTAAATCTACTGTTTTGCAGGATCCAATGCCACGCTCTTCTTCAGGTGCAGCTACCACAGGTCGTACAACAGGCATTGTGTGCCGTCGCTGCCAAGGTATTGGCCACGTCATGAAGGATTGCCCAAGCCAGCGAGCATACTCCACAACAGCAGATGGTGGATATGTTAGTCATTGTCATGTCGAGGAAAAATATGCATTTGAAGTTAATCTTGCAGTCGATCATGACATGGATAGTGAGGGGGAGGAGATTAGTGGTACCGCTGCCACGGAGAGTTATGCAGCATGCACCTTCATTGTGAAGCGAGTTTTGAGTTCTCAAATGGGGCAAGCGGAGCAGCTACAACGCTATAATCTATTCCAGACATTCCTCATTGTCAAAGATGCACGTGTTCGTACCATAATTGATGGCGGGAGTTGCAACAACCTCTTGAGCTCCGATCTTGTGAAGAATCTTTCCTTGCCAACACGTGCACATCCTCATCCATACTACATTCAGTGGTTCAATAACAGCGGTAAGGTTAAGGTAACACAATCTGCGAGAGTACATTTTTCTATTGGTTCCTACCATGATTATGCTGATTTTGATGTAGTGCTTATGCAAGCATGTTCACTTTTGTTAGGCCATCCTTGGGAATTTGATACCGATGCTACACATCATGATAGAAGTAATAAATACTCTCTCATGCACAAGGGAAAGAAAATCTCTTTGCTTCCTTTGACACCTGCTGAAATTGTGCAATGTGATAAAGCTTTAGCTGAAAAAGAAAAGAAAGAATGTGTTTTGGAATCTGAAAATCAGCAAGTAGCTCAATCTGTTTTTCCACCTAAGAAAGAGAAGAACACTCCTAGGTCCGAAGGCATTAAGTTAAAGGGTGGTGTTATGCTTGCTACTAAATCTGGTCTTGCTGAAATTCAAGATAATGATACTTTGTGCTATGCTTTCGTATGCAAAGAGGTTTTATTTTCAATTGATGATATACCTAGCTCTTTGCCTGCTGCTGTCACTAACCTTTTGCAGGAATATAAGGATGTCTTTCCAGCTGAGATACCCCCGGGGCTACCACCATTGAGAGGGATAGAGCACCAAATAGATTTGATCCCGGGAGCGACTTTGCCAAACCGCGCTGCATATAGGACCAATCCGGAGGAGACTAAGGAAATTCAGCGACAAGTCCAAGACCTTTTGGACCGTGGGTACGTACGAGAGAGCCTTAGTCCTTGTGTTGTTCCTGTTCTTTTGGTTCCTAAGAAAGATGGTACATGGCGCATGTGTGTTGATTGTAGAGCCATTAATAATATCACAATAAGGTATCGTCACCCTATTCCTAGGCTAGATGACATGCTTGATGAGTTGAGTGGTTCTATTATTTTCACAAAGATTGACTTGCGTAGTGGTTACCACCAAATAAGAATTAAATTAGGAGATGAATGGAAAACTGCTTTCAAAACTAAGTTCGGTCTATATGAGTGGTTAGTGATGCCTTTTGGTTTAACTAATGCACCTAGCACTTTCATGAGATTGATGAATGAGGTTTTACGTGCTTTCATAGGAAGATTTGTGGTGGTGTACTTTGATGATATTTTGATCTATAGCAAGTCACATGAAGAACACATTGATCATCTACATGCTGTTTTTACTGCTTTGAGAGAGGCACGTCTGTTTGCTAACGTTGACAAGTGCACCTTTTGCACGAATAAAGTTGCTTTTCTTGGGTATGTTGTTACTCCACAGGGAATTGAAGTGGATGAAGCTAAAATTGAAGCCATCAAGAGCTAGCCGACCCCTGGGACTATCACACAGGTGAGAAGCTTTCATGGCCTTGCAGGGTTCTATCGACGTTTTGTGAGAGATTTCAGCACCATTGCTGCCCCACTCAATGAGTTGACAAAGAAGGGCGTTCCGTTCCAATGGGGGCCAGCACAAGAACAAGCTTTTAATACGCTGAAAGATAAGCTTACGCATGCACCTCTACTTCAACTTCCGGACTTTGGTAAGACTTTTGAGTTAGAATGTGATGCTAGCGGCATTGGAATTGGAGGAGTGCTACTACAAGAAGGTAAACCCGTTGCTTATTTTAGTGAGAAATTGAATGGGCCATCTCTTAATTATTCGACTTATGATAAGGAGTTGTATGCTTTAGTGCGAGTTTTAGAAACATGGCAACATTATCTTTGGCCTAAGGAGTTTATTATTCATTCTGATCATGAAGCTTTGAAACATATTAGAAGCCAAGCCAAACTGAACAAACGTCATGCTAAATGGGTTGAATTTATAGAGTCTTTTCCTTATATCATTAAACACAAGAAAGGTAAAGACAATGTCATTGCAGATGCGTTATCTAGACGTTATACCATGTTGTCCCAACTCGATCATAAGATTTTTGGTTTAGAAACAATTAAAAGATTATATGCTACTTATTTGGACTTTAAAGATGCTTTCGAACATTGTAAAGAAGGAAGAACTTGGAATAAATATGTGCTGAATGATGGATTACTATACCGTGCTAACAGGCTATGCATCCCAGCTAGTTCTATTCGCCTATTGTTCTTGCAGGAAGCGCATGGAGGTGGTTTGATGAGACATTTTGGAGTGAAGAAGACCGAGGATGTACTGGCTACTCACTTCTTTTGGCCTAAGATGAGGCGCGACGTCGAGCGCTACGTGGCACGCTGCACTACTTGCAATAAAGCTAAGTCTCGCTTGAACCCACATGGACTTTATATGCCTCTTCCTGTTCCTAGTGTGCCTTGGGAGGATATTTCTATGGATTTTGTTTTAGGATTGCCTAGGACCAAGGGGGGGAGGGATAGTATATTTGTCGTTGTGGATCGTTTTTCAAAAATGGCACATTTTATACCTTGTCACAAGAGCGATGATGCTACAAACATAGCTGATTTATTTTTCAAGGAAATCATTCGCTTGCATGGAGTGCCTAACACCATTGTTTCGGATCGTGATGCAAAAAATTTTAGCCACTTTTGGAGGACACTTTGGAATAAACTTGGGACAAAGCTGCTATTTTCGACGACATGTCACCCTCAAACCGACGGACAAACGGAGGTTGTGAACCGCACATTATCCATCATGTTGCGGGCTGTTTTGAAGAAAAATTTGAGGATGTGGGAAGAGTGTCTACCCCATATTGAGTTCGCTTACAACAGATCAGTTCACTCCACCACCAAGGTAAGTCTGTTTCAGGTAGTGTATGGTTTTAACCCCCGTGCCCCTATTGATTTACTTCCTTTACCAACATCCGAGAAATTAAATTTTGATGCTAAGACACGTACTGATTTGATTCTGAAAATGCATGAGTTGACTAAGCAAAATATTGAAAAGATGAATGAGAAGTATAGAACTTATGGTAGCCAAGGTCGGAAACATATTACTTTTGAAATTGGTGATCTTGTGTGGTTACATTTGCACAAAGATAAGTTTCCTAATTTGAGAAAGTCTAAATTGCTGCCTCGAGCTGATGGTCCTTTTAAAATTATGGAAAAGATCAATGATAATGCATATAAGCTTGAGTTGCCTGCAGATTATGGGGTTAGTCCCACATTTAACATTTTAGATTTAAAGCCTTACTTGGGAGAAGAAGATGAAATTGCATCGAGGACGACTCCAATTCAAGAGGGGGAGGATGATGAGGACATCACTCTTTCGGATACACACACACCGAGTATTCCTCCAACAATAGGTCCATTGACACGAGCTCGTGCACGTCAACTAAATCATGAGGTGAGCTTGTTCCGTAGTATTCCTTTATATTTTGATGAGGATGGGATGCTACTGAATAATTATGATGTATTGTTACTTAGGAACACGGGAGAAGAACAGCAAGGGTGCCCAAGCCAAGGTGGAGGTCCAATCCAGTTCAAGTCCGTTTCGGAGTCCAGGACCAGTCTGCACTAAAATCGTTGCCCAGGACGCATACGGACTGCGTTTTCGACGTTCTACACATGGTTCGAAAGCTAAGGAGATAAGCTTTCCAACAGAACTGGTCCCATGTCCAAATTCTTTCTGAATCAACAGTAATCGTCAAAACAAGGCGACATCCAGAATCTGTCAGGGTGCTGTGCCATCTTTTGGGCCGATGGGCCGTGTAACGTGTTGGAGTCCATTAGGGACACGTCCAGGGGTCCTTGGCCGACCCTAGTCTTTTATATACAGTAGCCACCACCCTAATTAGGGTTGGGTTTTGCTTAGATATTGATCTACACACAGTTGTAAGATTTTCGCTCTTGTTCCGGACCGACTAGACCGCCGCAAGTGTTTGTGGAACCCCAACTTCGAGTGCTTGAATTCAATTCGTAATATTTTAGATTGCATCTTCTACGTTCTTGCTTGTGTTCTCGCTACGCTTGCAGGGATTGAGCCTTCTTGGCGAGGTCAACCGCGCGACACGGTTGATAACCATCAGAGCTGTGGTGTAGTGATTGCAAGGGAGACGATCTATTTGGGTCGAAGCCTTTGGATCATCAACGTCGAGTTCTCCACCCACCGACTTATCGCTACCTATCGGAAGATCAGGCCAACATTACTCATCAACCCTTCTTCTCCTCCCTTAATACTGTTTTACCATCATACTAAGTCCCTATCCAAGCCCTAGCCCCGGCCAAAGCCCAATCTACACCTCCACGGTCATCGCCATCATGGACAGCTACGCCGTAGCCGATTGGCATGGCCGTTCCCGGTTGAACAGAAGTCAAACCTTTCACCAATGCATGACCCATGATGTTGCCCATGCTCTCACCAACTAGGTCGGCCAGTAGAGCAGCCAAACCACCAGAATCAAGGTCGACATACCCGTTGTTCAGTTTATGGATGCATTCTGCGCACGCACCGAATTTGCATTCACATTCCCCGTCAATCCAAAAGCCGTATTGATGCACCAACCATGTCGCGGGGTGTCCCATCGAGTCTTCTATGTGACCCTAGGAGCCCATCCCCGTTTGTGCAATGACACGACCGGAACGTGATTGCCAACCACAGCATGTTGCAACTATCACCCATCTCATCTCCATTGATCGTTCTTCCTCTCATGGGATGATATACCCAAAACCATGCTATAGCATTGTGTTCCCAGGATATATGAATGTCTCTGTTCAAATGGTTTCTCAAATTTCATAGCCAATCTCTGGGAACGCGAGCATCTTCATTGCTGCATCTGTTCGCGGTTACCACCAAACCTAGCAATAGTCATCGCTTGTTGCCACTACCTTGGATGACCCCATACAAAACCAACCATACCGCTGAGTTAGTCTTTCTGCGTTCTACACTATGCTTCTCGCGTTTCACTGAAACACCACCGAAGCCCAACATCGATGTCAGTGGTCACGCGCCCGATCGCTGTCTTCGACGAAACTCAAGCCGTTGCCGCTACGCAGACTTACCAGTAGTATTCTTAACCTAGAAGTGTAACCCCAGCCATTTGATCATGGGTGGTTGAGACTGGACCTCAGCATACTTCTTCTTCAATCCAAGTCGATGCTTGCATAACATGCCAAATCAACACCACATCATCCTCCTTAGTCTAGTCAGCCCTATACTTCTTGAAGCATGCATAATGACATTGTCAAGCCTGGCTCAATGATTGAACAATAAATTCTTTTCCCATTGGAAGATAACTTCAGTAAACTAGTCTTTCCTTTCAGCCTAATCCATCTTCCGAAAGCCCATTCTCTTTCACCTTAACTCTGATTTAGACAATTTTTGCATCTAAATGTTTCTAAAATCATACCTATCCAACCATAGTGTTTTTAAATTGTTTTGATTATATTTGGTATGTTGTTCTTAGTGTTTTCCTTTGTGTTGTTTGTCGATAGTTCTCGCGATTAGTCGATAACGTTCCGGAGCAGTTCAAGGGACTTCAAGACCAAGGTTTTGTCAACACTGAGTAGAATTGGAAAAAAGGCAAGTGTCTTTGATCATCTTGAACCTATGTTTTAAATGTTTTAGTTTACAAAATTGCATGCAATGTCTGTCAACTTGATGGGTAGTCACCTATGTTAGGGTTTACCTAGTTCTTCCTTTACATTCCTTAAAGCCTAAGTGGTAGTTGAAATGAGTTTCTTGGGTAGAATTGCTTAGCCATGCTTTTGGGATGTTAGGAAGTGTCATATACATGTTTAGTGGACATATGCAATAGTGATGATGAACTTGTTTTAGTAACATGGAACCCTAGGACTTGGGCAAGGAGCTGGTTTGATAATGGTGGTTCATGTGGTGGGCTTCTGGATATGTTCCAAGAAATTTGTTGGGTATTTTCCCTGTTGGTTTGATAATGGTGGTGGGCTTGTGGATACATTCCAAGCAGAGATGTTAGATTTTGTTGGTTATTCCCTGTTGGATAGTATTTGCCCAAGTGTCACATATAAGGAGCGGTTCGTGGAGCTACAACCCAAGAAATACCGTTCAAACATGAGCCGATATAGGTAAGGCTTAGCATATCGATTAGACACCTAGTTTGCATTTGTTGGAGTACCAGGACCTACTTGATGGACCATAAGGCTTAGCATATCGATTAGACACCTAGTTTGCATTTGTTGGAGTACCAGGACCTACTTGATGGACCATACTTTGTAGTGATTCTCCTAACAGCACACCACTAGCATGTGTTAAGTGTTTCACGAACACGATAACATGGAAATCACGACTCATGACTAAAAGTTAGACAACATCTGTAGAGTGTAAAAACTATTATAACAGTCGTGCCCATAGTTATGGGAGACTTGGATCCTCACATGATTATTGGGTTGTGGCTATGGGTTTGGTTGTGGTTTTGCTTATAGTACAGGGAGTACTGGATGATTATGGTATGCGAGGTGGGCAGCCTTGTATGCTGGGTGTTGGACTGTATGGGTTACATTTACTTAATAATTATTTAATACTTTTTGAGTCCAAATATCTTTTCATTACTCACATTTACGCAAATATACCATGTGTTAGCCTATTCTTGTTATAAGCCTGCATATCATTATCATTCCCACACTTGCTGAGCACGTCATGTGCTCACACTTGCTATATTCCCTATGCCATGTGACATGTGTGGTGCTGCTCAGTGAGTGAAGATGTTGAAGACTATCAAGACGAGATTGTGACGTTCTAGGCTCATGCCTCCCGGTCGATTGCCTGCAGTGTTGCTGGGCATGAGTGCTTCTGTTCCACTGTAGATATCTTTAGAGAAGACAATATATGTCAATTGTTATAAGAGTTCAAAGTTTATTCTATAAAAGTATTGCTTTTGTTACTTCACCTGTGACGTCCTTATATGTGTTGAACATCCTGAGCACACATAAGCTGCATCTGGTTTTGTCCATTAAAACCGGGTGTGATAGTATGTCGATAAGCGATTCACTATTGGACCAAATACTTATGAGTAGGAATTGCTTTGAAGTAGTTTAAATAGCCCAAAACCATTTAGGAAGGAAGGGAAAAAGAATTGGTAGAAAAGGGGAGAAGGAAGGAGAATTTCCTGCATGTGGGCCAGCCCGCGGTCGGACTACTAGGTCTTAGAATGCCTACTTAAGACCCATTGACCACCTCTCACTCCCTCACTCATTCATTTCCTTCCCCACCCGAGAGAGAGAGAAGGAGAGAGAGAGAGAGAGAGAGAGAGAGAGAGAGAGAGAGAGAGAGAGAGTGTGTGTGTGTGTCACACTCCAAAATTCCGATTTTTGGTTGTAAGCGTTTTAAAACAATAAAATAACATTTTTCCTGAAATTTGAAAGCTTTTCCAAAATTTATTTTAGAGTTTAAAAAGAATTTGTTGTGTGTGATGATAAATGTATTTATAAAATATTAGAATAGGTTAAGAAATTTCAAGGTTGGATAAGTCCTTCTTCTATTTTTTCCATTTCATCCAAAGATCCTCCGTGGACAATCTCATCTCACGTCCTTTTGATCCAACCCAACGTGCATTTTCCTCAATGTTTTCTCTCTAGCCTGTGGCTCCAAACCAGCATCATACCATCAACCTTGCATCATGTGAGATTGCTAACAAGATGGCCTACATGTGTGCTAGAGTTAGCCCAAACCAGCTCACTTGCATGTGCATGTATCTGATCATTTCCATCCACCTCCAAACGACATCGTCCTTTCGCATGGCAGCCATGGCCGATCAACTAAGCTCGAGTAAGTGCTCAATCAAAATGTATTGACATCCATCAGGTAAGCAAAACTAGTGGTCACTCTATCCTCTTTCAATTCCCAGTAATTCAGAGTGGAAACAACCGCTTTAATGGCAAAAATGGCAATTGAAGCTGGCCACGTTACTCCTCATTGCCAGCCTCGTTTTCTCATGCAGTTTCAGAGTTCAATACAGCCTCAAATTCAAATCTTGAAAATACCAAAGTAGTAGGTCTCGTCGAGAGCTTCGATTTGCACCTATGGAAGTACCCATTTGGATAATGGATCTAGGAGTTATTGCCCCCGAGATCAGTGCTGCGCAGATAAGACTAAATTCAAACAGTTTATATTGTGACGTATTTTTGGAAATCACGATGACTTTTTTAGAAGTTCCAATGAATACCAAAGTTGTAGATCTTTTTGAGTACTACAAGATAGAGGCTGGAAACGTCCAATTTGGTGTTTGGGCGATAGAGATATCATCCTCAAGCCTGAGCAATCCGTTTCATCTTCCACCTAGTCCATTTCGTCTTCCACCTTTGGCCGTTTCCCCTTCCCATTTAGTGGCCAGCCACACCCAGGCTATCAATAGGAGCTCCACACCCTCCCTTGACCCTTCACATTTCTCCCAAATCACATACATAGCTGCTGCCCTGTCAGGGCGACGCCACCGCCGTCGTCGCCCCACCACCATCGATTATGTCTCTGTGCTACAGCGTGTCGTCAACACCAGCAAGGATCCTCACCATAATCCTGCTTGTTGGACTGCGCTGCCTTTGCCGCTAGTGCCGTCGCGGTGCCATCGTCGTCTCCACGAATTCTTCATCACCAATCATCGCAACAAGGTTAGGACCCGAACCAGCCCCTTTCCCTCCTCTTTTGCCCTATATGGATGCCATTTGTGAGCCCTAACTGAACCCCCAGCCTGGCCAAAGCCCTCGTTGTGCTGCCACGGCCGTCGTCGTCGCGGACAGTCGTGCAGCCGCCAATTGGCATTGGCGTTCCCCAACCGATCAGAACTCAGATTGCCATGCCCTTTGATCAGCTCATGTCCCTAGATGTTACCCATGCTCTCACCAACCAGATCATCTATTAGAGCCCCGACGTCACCGAGATCACGATCGTTGTGCCTGCTGCCCCCGTCAGGATGATTTCTGCATGTGCTACGGGTTCAAATCACGTTCTCGGGTGAACCGGCACTCCAATCTCATAGTCGTTTGGCCGAGACATGCCTCTGATAGTCCTTAACATCCTCCCAATTTGGGTAGTCCAAACCAGCATCAGAGCCACTGTTCTCAACGTCAGCACTACCGCTGCACTATTTTGATAAGTTCTACACGTGCACTACGGGTTTAGTCCGTGTTCCCCATCAATCTAGCAGTGATTTCGATGTACCGACTGCGTCACGGTGTGTTACATCACATCTTCTTCATGTACACATGAGGGTTCCCTTGTATCTATAGCGACGCCACCAGGAACATGATCCCAACACCCAACGTCGTTGCACAATCTCGCCAAAGTCCCCGATTGATCTCCCTCTATGGGGATGATCTGTCTGAACCACCATCGCGGCATCGTGTTTTAAGGAAAGCGCTTTTGTTCAGATGGTTCCCCAAAACATAGCCAATCCCTGAGAACGTGCACGTCTTCTTCACTATGTCTATGCGCGATCACCACCGAACCTGGGAGCGTTTGTCGTTGTTTTGTCGCTATCTCAGAACCTCTCTACCCAAGACCCACTATAAAACAAAGCTTGTATTCCCGTGTTCTACACCATGCTCTCCTTCATTTGTTGAAACACCATTGCTACCCAACATTAACATCAGTGATCGTCAACGTCGTCACCATCTAATCGTGCACCTTGTCGCCTTCAGCTCGCCGGTATGCATGTCCTTCTGTACCTCAGGTCAAACTGAGCCCTCCATGAGTTCATAGTTGTGCAGCAACTACGTCTACATCATCTAAATCAACCACAGGCCTTTCCCACACAGGCGATGACGAGAGCCCAGTGCCGGTCGACTCCTCCATGCTGAACTCCCCTGCTCTACTCTCTGATCTCTCTCTCTCTCTTGGTGAGAATCCCAAATAACCCATCCAAAAGTCATTTATTTATATCTTTACTTTCCTTTTTATGATGCTTACATGTTAGCCCTTGCCTTCTATAGTCAACAATATTCCAGCTCTTATAATTCAACTAGAGTTCATCATCTCAAATCTTGTTCAGCGAGTTTCTTCTAAATTCGAATACCACTTTATACTGTCATCCAATTCAACAAGTTCCAACGGTTCATACTTGTTCATGCCAGTCTATTAAAATTGGTCGCGTCAGACTATATAATCTCTAGGTATTGTTTTAATAATGGAATCCATATTAGAATGCTTCGACATGTAGGGAACACATGTTGTTACGCATACGCTATAGATTTGAGGTGTTAAAACAATACGCTAGAATTGTATTGGATATCGCGCGCTAATATTCTCGGACATCCTTTCACACCTTTTTCCAGCAAACCCCAACGTCCTTGCACCACTGTCACGTTGTCGCATGTATCCAGTCTTTTATTCCTTTCCCTGTCGATATCATGCCATCGCTATAGTTGGGATTTTCCTTCGGCAAATAATGTCATAAATTCATCGAGGATATTCCCAGGGAATGTTCTGTCTCCTTTTTCCTTTTAAACCTAATTTAATCTTCTGAAAGTATATTCTCCTCCTTCTGAACTCTGAATTGAGCAGTTCTTGTGCCTAATTTCTTCTAAAATCATACCATATCCAACCATAGTGTTTCTATGGTGTGTTGTCTCTGTTTGGTGTATTGTTTCTTAGTTGTTTTGTGCTATCTCTTTTGTCGGTAGATCTTGTGAGCAGAATATGGCATTTCTAGAGATTCGATGAGCTACAAGGTCGAGACTTCAAGATATGCTAGAACCGAGTTGACGAAGATAACTGAGCAGTAGCCAGACAAGTGTCCTTAAACATCTTGCACCTATTTTAGGACTTCTGTATTAATTATTTATCCTTATTGCATGCTTATCTAATTTGGAATCCCATGATTAGGGTTTACTAGATTTTATATGATTATCCTTATCGTTGTTGATGAGTCATGGGAAATGAAGGGTAGATATGCTAGTTGCTGTCATGGTTGGGGTAAATATTAATATTGACTAATGTTTATGTAACAAGAATTGGGTATGGTAATATTGTAGCAACATGGTATATGGATCATAACTGGATGGTTGGATTGAGGTGGTGCTGCACAGCAGGTTTGTGGTTGTTCCTGTGTGGGATCCTAAGGACCAGTTCTTGAACATGTAACTAAGCTAAACCGCAACCATCCACGAGGCCTATATGGGTACGGCCTGGCCAATTAATTACCCACCCATCCGGTTCTATGAGCACCAATGGATGGTTGAGTGGCATAAGCGGGAGCTTCTGCAGTGATGTAATCACTGTTAGTGGTGAAACCTCAGTGGGTCATTCCAGGTCAGCGGGAGCTTTTTGTAGGTCTTGTAGTGATCTCCTGGCAACACACCATAGGAAGTGTGTAAGTGCCTAATCAGCACAACAATATGGAGACTGTCACCTGGTAATGCGGGTGATAAAATCATGACCCGTGGGGAAAGATGGGCAAACTCTGTAGAGTATCGAACTAATCGATCAGTCAAGCTCACGATCAAGAGCAACTTGGAGTTCTTCTTGATTAGTTGGGATCAGGGTTCTTGTATGGATGGTCAGGTAGCCATGTCATGGGATTACCTGGTGAGTTATGGTAGCCAGATATGGAATATCTGGTGAGTTTGGTAGTCGGATGGGATCCGATGAGCTGTTCCTCTTGTTTAGTTGTGTCCTCACATTTAGTAAATAGGATGCCTGTTGTTGGAGTCATAGGTTAAGGTTGCTTAGTGCAGTTAACCAGTGTCTAACCATTTCTTAACTTAAGCCCCATATCATACTTTCCTACACTTGCAGAGTACATTGTGTACTCACACTTGCTATTTCTAATAATAAATGTTGCTCAGTTGGAGAAGACTACAAGGAAATTGAGGAAGTTGAAAGCTATAATGAAGACGGAGCATCCTAGGTCGCGTTGCCCCCAGTCGATTGCATGTGGTGCGCCCAGAAGATCCATAGGAGTCCTCTTGTGTTTTTCTGCTGCTATCTTATAACTCTGGTATCTATTTCAATAAAGTTGTTTTGTTTGATATAGAACTGTATATCACTTGTTATGTCACCGCGTGTATGATGAAACTGATCCTAGAATACATGTGGAATGCACCTGGTTATTCTTCTGAATAACCGGGCATGACAGAGAGAGAGAGAGAGAGCAAGGAGAGCTCCCTCACTATTCCTCCACCTCGAGCTCAACGGAAGCCGAAGATGAAGGACAAGGTCACCCATGAGTTCCCCACATCATCCCCGAGCTCATCCCCAATCATCACCATGCCAGAGCAAGCACCAAGCTTTTCTTCCACCTATAGGACGGTTGGAGCACCCCGGAGTCGATCTACACATCAGAGCTTCCCCGAAGCAGACTAATCCTCTCTAGAAAGCTTCCCCATACCAAGGTGAAGCTCCCCAACTCCTTTTCCCTCTTTTCTCCTGAGTTTCCCCCACTCTCCATGGCCATAGGACCGAGTTCCACCTACACATGGATGTCGATCCATGGGGCTCAAGCTTTTGGCCCCGCACATGTCACTCAAACCACATAAAATGGATCCATCTATCCTTGTAGAGTGTTTTGGTACCACCCTTGATTGAAGGCAACACCGGAGACCTCGCTGAGGTGCTGCTGGCCTGCCACCTGGGTCGATCAGATCACTGGGTTCGACTTGGTCAGCTAGTTTTTGGGAATCAGACACCATAATCAGGAGTCAGACCGCCACTGTGGCTGGTTTGACAGCTAGACCTCGTGGACTAGCTGCCAGATTCACCATTTTGAGGATGAATTATGGATAGTTACCATATCCGGGTACCCCCAGGGTGTGCTGTAATTCTCAAAGCATATCTCTATCTCTGGAAAGGGGATCCGTGGAAGAAAAGAAACTACCCATAGGTGCCCAAAGCAGCTTGTAACCAGGAAGGTTTAACTCCAAGAACGGGAAGGAGGACTCCAGAGGACATACGACATTCCCATATAAATATGGAGCCAAGGAACCCTGCTAAGGAGGAGGAAAAAAGCCGAACTAGAGCACCATAAGCAAATAGAAATGAAAGAAGAATTCGCCGACTAGGTTTAGTCCATCTAGGATAGCTACAGCCCCTCCCCATTGTAACAAGCTTAGATTTATATAAGACAAATAAGACGTAGGGTTATTATCCTCAGGGAGGCCCAATCCTATCTAAAAACCCTAGTGTGTTCCCCTTGTGATTCGTCTACTCAAAGCATCCCCCTATTTCCTCAACAAGTTCATTAGATCGGCGGTTTACCAATTGTCGACAGCTAGCGCCGTCCATGGGAATCATGACAAAAGGCATTGAAGAGTCTACACACAGCATACTTTCACATCGCCCAAAGATTTTTTTGAAAACCAATTTTTCAGATGAGGTGTTCTACGACAACTTTACCTCTCTTCTCGATCAACCATCGCTCGATCTGGTGGATTTCGGTGATGAACTTTCTGGCGATGATTCAAGTGATGAGGTAAGTCAATTTATGGATCAATGCACCAAAGATTACGACATCGAGTTCAAACCACTCGACTGCCAAGACAATTGTGAATGTTCGATTCATAGCAAGTCAAGATCAATCCCTGCAGACCCTGACAACATGGATTGTCAATATACCAACCCGAAGCAATCTGACGAAGAAGCATCCATGATGGATCTAGACACCTCTCTAGCAGAGATTACTTCAGACAAATTTTTGCTATCAGCGATGGAGGTGATAATCTAGGTCATCATGATGATGACCCTGCAAACGATGAGGGTCCTCCAGCCCCAACAGTAGGCAATGGTCAGCCTCATGCGGGCACACCACCTCTGGCCCTTATCAGGGCCCCAGTCATACAGCCTTCCAATTACCAACAGGGGGCTAATCACTTTAAATCCGCAACTTCTGAGAGGATCCTCCTTCTACAGGAGGCCCTCATGTGCCCTCCGACCACTGATCTAGCTACCCCAGCAGGTAAGGATTGGGTGAACTATGTGGTCGACTTAACGAAGGAGATCATGCTTCAGGCCGAGAGCTCTCATATGGCCCTAACTAGAAATAGTACCAATCGCGGTTGTTCGAACAATCCCCCATCGCGAGACACGCCAGACCTGAAAAGGCATAACCCCGGGAACAAGGCTTCCTGAGATGACAATCAGGCAAATAACCATCGTCGGACCTCACAAGTCAAGGGACATCCGATCAATGACTTATGTCAGGTCATCGACAATAGGTGAAAATGCTCGAGGGCTTCTAAGAAGGTTGTAACCCTCAATGATCTAATCAGGACCGATCTCTATTCTCTGTGGAAAAGTCTCTTAGGGGAGCTAGAACGAACCAAGGCGTCATCAATGGTTGCCTAGCCTTCTCTCTAGACCTACGAAACATAAGTTGGTCAGCAAAGTTCTGCTCCAGGATGATCGAGAAATACAATGGAAGCACAAATCCCGTTGAGTTTCTCAATATATATACCACGATCACCCAAGCAGCTAGTGAGGACGAGAATGCAATGGAGAATTACCTCCCCATGGCCCTTGAAGGGGTAGCCAGAACATGGTTAACCAATCTATCATCAGGGAGAATCCAATCATGGGAGCAACTCTACGACTTGTTCCGAGCTAACTTCCAAGGTACGTACATTCACCCGGCACGAAAAGCAATCTCCACCATTGTGAACAGATGCGAAATGAAACTTTGCATGAGTTCGTGTGTCACTTCAGCAATACCCAGAATACCATCCCCAAGATCACAAACTACGATTTCATACAGGCATTCACTCAAGAGGTTAAGAGCCGGTGTTGAGTTGAATACATCGCCAAAAAAACCTGAAATAGTTAAGCAGCTCATGCAAATCGTCAATAAGTCTTCTAGGACCGAGGATGCACTCCTCTGTGTTAAGGAAAAGACTCAGGGTATCAAGCATCCTCAACCCGGGCTTGGCGGTGACAAGCTCCAGAGCAAGCACAAGAAGAACACCCAGGGAGGTAAGGGAAATAAAGCTAAATCTGACGAAGTTTTTGCATATCTGCCCTACGTTCGTGCTAATTAGTGTTCAGGTCCTTCCCGAGGCTGAAGCTTTACACCAGGCTCCGGCGATCGAGACGGGAAGCCTTGCTACGAATTCCACAAAACCGACAATCACAGCATCTATGAGTGTCGCCTCTGGAAAACGTTGGTCAATGCAAAAGTAAAAAAAAATGGCTAAGGGAAAGAAGGTCCAGGTCGCGACCCAAAGCAGGGATTCTGACTCGGATGGTAGCGAGGATGACACAAACGCGATGTCTTTCCAGTCGAGTGAGAGGACACTGATCACTTGTTCAGTGGTTCCACGTCCAATGAGCCCAAACGGCAGTACAAGACTATGGCCTGATAAGTCCCAGTCGCTATCCCTAAGGGTCGTCAGCCGTGAACTGATCAGACACCGAATGTCCTTCTGCCAAGAAGACAGCCCTGATAATTTCATACAGCTAGGACACTTCCCGATAGTGGTTGAGCCTACTATAAAAAACTGTAGGGTTACCCAAGTCCTTATCGATGGAGGAAGTTCCCTAAACATCCTGTTTGCTAATGCACTTGAAGGAATGTAGATCTCTTGATCTGCTATCAAGCCAGTTACTCAAGTTTTCAATGGTATAGTACCCGGGTCTTCGACCACCTCCGTCGGCCAATATCGCTACTCATTACCTTCAGGAAGCATGACCATTTTTTGTTAGAGAAAATTTTGTTTGACATGGTCGATTTCAAGATGGCATACAATGCCATCTTAGGAGACCTACTCTCACCAAAATCATGGAAGCCACATATTACGCTTATCAGTCTGTGAAACTCTCGGGACCTGAGAGAGTCATCACTGTCAAGGGTTGTCCCAAATCTAGTCTACATTGTGACAAGGAGAGTCTCAACATGGCAGGTCTCGACATGGCAGTTCAACACCAACCAAGCGAGGAACCCAAGAGCTCAATGATTAAGGTGGATAGAAAGCCTCAGTCATAAACATGATCATAGCGCCTCGAGATGCAAACTCAGAAACCCAGGGGCTCACCTCCACGACTAGTTTAGAGCCCGTGAAAAAGCACCCACACTACCCTAGAGGCAGCAAGGGTCACTGCTTCTCAGCTTAATCAAGTCTGTATCATTCAGGTTTAAGACAATAGGTTTGCATACCTTGTTGGTCCTAAGAGTACTCCCTTATAATAATAAAGATCATATAAGCTACGAGATTGATCAATTTTCTTTTTCTACTTTGTCTTTCTCCACATCCTCATGCCTGACAAACAGGGTAAGTCGCTTCTCGCGTCGTTCATCCCAAACGTACACCCGGGGTGGCAAAAAGCTTATCTTGACCCAAGGGCAATATGAGTTCCCTTTACTTTAAAAGTTGTTTTTAATATTTGGACTGCCTACCCAGAACCCCTATTTTCAAGTAGACAGTTGGGGTCTTAATAAGTACTATGTGCTGAAAACTGAAAAGAAAATATTGTGTACCCTCTGAAAGTTCCAACGACAAGAGAAGGATCATTGCGTTGCGAACGTGGGGTTACAACAAGGCTCCTTACTGCATCCCATGGGTGACTGGGGGATACGACTCCTCTCACTCAAGTGGACCTAAGGCTGGTCATAATAAATGCTTCGCTAGCAATCAACGTGTCCCAAACTAATCGAAGGCATAAGAAGTCCATGATACATGGTCAAAAGCATCCAACACAAAGTACCCCTATCGAATACAAGAAGCATCTAATTTTCAATTAAAAATAATAATACTAGTTATCATATTATTAATATACATATTTGCCTATTCTCGAACGAATACATTGACAAAACTGAGATAAATCGCAATTTGGGAACTTGTACCAACACATGCAGTAGGTTTTTTGGACTAACCAGCTAGGAATCCTTCCCCGATAGCCAGTCAGGGGCTTCATGTATATTAGGAGTGCAAAACGTGTCGTACATATCTCTTTCTTAATGAGAAGGCAAGAAATTTTCTTTTCAGGATTGTAGAGGACCTTATCAGATCCCCGAGTGCATAAAAACTAAGATGTTTTCTGCTTGGAGTTGAGCCTAAGGTCGTCGCAACAAACATCTCAACAAGAAATTCCACAGACCTCAAAACTATTCGAAGAGATGCTAGATACTTGTTAAAACATCCTTGTATTCAAAAGAAGGATTACAGTGGGACATAGGTGTCCTAGTAGAAGTAGGAGTCTTCCATTTAAAAATATTTTTTGAGCTCATTTACAGATAAGCTAATGGAGAGATGATTACAAAAGTCCTAAAAGAGCTACCCGGTGGAGACGAAGTAGAGACTGCAATAACTCTCCTGCCTAATGAAGGTTTAAGGTCAGCAGAGCCCCAACTCCCAACTAAACTTGCTTGTGTCACAGCTCGAGATCATCGACATCTCCAATGACATAAGGTTGGGTAGAGGCATTGGTTCTCCACCCTCATTATCAGTGTCGCTGCTCTGGCTACGCCCTCTGGCCACCCTCACCGGAATAACACACGAACAGAGAGGATGAACTAGAGGGTGTCTTGTTGTCTTTAATGGAGATGTTGCTAGACACCTCCTTCCTCGCCGTCTCGGCCTCTGCTTCTTTTTCTTCCATATATGACACCAAAATATCCCAGTCCCCCTCATCTTGGACCTGATGTCCTAAGGGCTTGTTGTCTTTAACAGGGACACCGCGAGTCGTAATAATCCTCTCTTCAACCTCCTCGTCAGAAGAGACATCGATGACCTCCAACACTGAACTAGATTCTGTGGGAGATGATGAAGGAGTGAGGGGTGTGTACTCGGGGGAAGAAGGTGAGTAGTTGAGAGAAGAGGGTGTGTACTCAGGAGAAGGAGGAGAGTTCATGATCAAACTTGAGTTTGGAACAGCTAAGATTTGACGCTCGAAGGTTTATATAGACCAACGGGGAAAGAGGCGAGACGCCTCACCTATCGAACTTTATTTTCAAACACAACTACAATATGAGTTGCAAGCGCCCAAGCGATGCTCGATCGTCAAAGCTACATCTTTTCAGCTGATTGACGTGAACAATGAGGCAGGCTTCGGTGCAATCATTTACCCAAAGCATTTTCCAAAGCATGGGAGCAGTCAAAAAGATAGAGTAACGGTCCATTCATATTCATGATGGAGAATCTTTTTCACCACTACGCAAACTTTCAGCTGCCACTGTTCAACTTCCAAGCCTAGCTAGCGATGAGTCTTATCTCCCTTTTACTTGGAAAGGATGGGATAATTTTTTTGGGCCGACTAGAAAACCAACCAAGATGGAATACCTTCTCGAGTACTCTCTTGAGAACACATAGGCGTTTGAAATCCCAAACAGGTGATCTAAAAACCCAAGAAACCCGGTTGGATGCTTCACCCTAATCAGAAGTCCAAGTCTACTCGCTGACGTGGTCTGACAAAAAGCTTATCTTTGTTGGCCATGTATTTGAACCGTTGAAGTCTCATTTCACGTACTGATGGGGGTTTGATGATGAATAATGGATAGTTACCATATCCGGGTACCCCAGGGTGTCTCATAATTCTCGGAGCATATCTCTATCTCTAGAAAGGGGATCCCTGGAAAAAAGAAAACTACTCGTAGGTGCCTAAGGCAGCCTGTAACTAAGAAGGTTTAACTTCAAGAATGGGAAGAAGGACTCCAGATGATGTACAACACACCCATATAAATATAGAGCCAAGGGACCCTATGGAGGAGGAGAGAAAAAGCCGAACCAAAGCACCACAAGCCAACAAAAGCAAAGAAGAAGTCACTGACTTGGTTTAGATCCATCCAGGCTAGCTACACCCCCTCCCTTGTAACAGGCTCAGATCTATATAAAACAAATAGGAAGTATGGTTATTAGTCTCATGGAGGTCCAAACCTATCTAAAAACCCCATTGTGTTGCCCTTGTGATTCGTCTACTCAAAGCATCCCCTATTCTGTAACAAGTTTGTTACATGTGTTGTTTACCAATCGTCGACACATTTTCCTCTATGTTTAACCCCCATGGTGTGACCGCCACCCATCCCGGTCTGACCGCTAGCCATTCAGAACCTACTGAGTTTAGGCATGTCTCATGCAATGTTGAAACCTTTTCTAGCCAATCTTTTAAATGTTCTTTTACAAATGTTTCCATAACATGTCACATTGCATCTCGTTCATGATCATGCATCATAAAGCATATCTCTTAGCTCGTTTGTTTATTTATCTGATGCATTATTCCTTTGACTAAAGATTGATATGTCAACGGTTCAAGAAGTCGAGACCGATATCGAACCGGAGGTGTACATGAACGAAGCGCCGACAAACCAAGGCAAGCATCTATCATATTGCACCCTTATTTTGCAATGGTCATGACAATTAACTTGCTACATTGTATGAGTTAGTTGCATTAAGTAAGTTTTGAGTTATGAAGGTCAAATGGGTAGATCCTATATTGTTGCATTACCTTCCTTGTAACCCTGGGTAAGGAATAGAATCAAGTCTAGTGATAGATAAATACTTAGTTATGCTAAGCATATTGGTAGAAGTTGGGCGGTGGATGTCACCATCGTTCGCGAGTTGTAGGACATGTAATACAAACTCTATGATGACGGTTAAGTCAATGTGGTAAGTGTGTTGGTTACGAGACTTGAGCGAGTGGTAAGGACAGATGAGAACGAAGTCTCGGATGTCGTAGCCTACCTTGAGTTGATTAAGGACCGTACTGATGTTTGCCTGTGCCCAACACTTACCGTACTTACAACAAATCCGTGTATGGGACGGATGAGCTGAATATCATATGTGTGTGCATCGACTAACTGCGTCTATGCGGTGTGTCGAAAAATTGATGAGATGGAGAAGTTTATATTGGGATGGCGAGGACCCTAGGGGTGTCCAATGGGGAGAGCCCCAGCGGAAACTAGGTATCCTCGACAGCGTAGGCACATGCCATTCTGATGCAGCACATATGAAAAAGGTTTTCACGAGGGCCGAAAGGATGGACTCATGTTGTGTGGGTAAAGATGTACCCACAATAGGGTATAAGATTAATTCGAATTGTCACGCTCTCAGTCATGAGCACGCTTGGTGTCCTGACATTTTGTCGTTGAGTCATGTGATGTTCTTGAGATGATGGTCATGCTCATTGGGGATGAGCATGAGAGGTACAGGTTGATGTGATTCCTTCGGGTTGATCACTTGTGTAAGGTTATTCATTAAGCTATGGGTAGGATTTGGGAAAGAATAGGTTCATGTCAGTTAAGTCACCTAAATCTTCATAATTAGGTACGTACACATTAAGATGATGAAAATTGCATGTAAGCAAATGTGTCACCTTATGGCTTAGTTTCCTTGCCACTATCCAAATATATTATCCTAGTTGGGAATATATATACCCATATGTGTAATTCTTGCGAGTACCATCGTCCTCATCGTGCTTTGTTGATTGTTTTTGCAGGTGAGGTTTAGGTGTTGTCTACTTGTGCCTCACTGCGAGCGGTGTGGTGATGATTAGTTGCTATACTACCACAAACCCTGGTCAGTTGTCTTGTGGGCAAATAGTGCCATCGGTCTTCGTTTTCTTTTAGATGTTTATTCTAAAGCAATTTATATATAATTATGCTAGACAATACCTTGTGTTGATGATTGGTAAACCGTTGATCAAACAAATTTGTTAAAGAATAAGGGAATGCTTTGAGTAGACGAATCACAAGGGGAACACATAGACGTTTTTAGACAGGTTCGGGCCTCCCTAAGGATAATAACCCTATGTCATGTTTGTCTTGTATAGATCTTAACCTGTTACAAAGGTGGGTGTAGCTAGCCTAGATGGATCTAAACCTAGTCAGCGACTTCTTCCTTCGTTTCTGTTGGCTTGTGGTGTTCTGGCTCGAGTTTTCCTCCCCTCCATAGGGTCCCTTAGCTCCGTATATGTATGGGGTATCGTACGCCCTCTAGACTACTCCTTCTTGTTCTTGGAGATAAACCTTCCCGGTTATGGGTTGCCTTGGGCACCTATGGGTAGGCTTTTTTTCTTTCAGGGATCCCCTTCCCAAAGATAGAGATATGCTCCAAGAATTATGGGACACCTTGGGGTACCCGGATATGGTAACTATCCATTATTCATCATCAATGCCCCCATCAGTACATTAAATGGGGCTTCAACGGTTCAAATACATGGCCAACAAATATAAGCTTTCTATCTAAATGCATCATCAAGTAGACTCGGATTTCCAATTAAGGTGAAGCATCTAACCGGGTTTCAAGAACCTCCAAGTTCTCAAGAGAGTTCTCAAGAAGGTATTCCATCCGAGTAGATTTTCTAATCAGCCCAAAAAATCATCCCGTCCTTGCCAAGTATAAGGGTGATAGGACTCGTCACTGGCTAGGCGTGGAAGTTGAACTATGGCAGTGGAAAGTTTCCGTAATGGTGAACAAGATTCTTTATCATAAATGTGAAGAGATCGTTGCTCCATCCTTTTGACTCCTCCCATGCTTTGGAAAACCCAACGGGTAAACGATTGCACCAAAGGCTGCCTCTTTGTATATGTCGGTCAGCTAAAACATAGCTTTGATGACCAAGCATCGCTTGGGCACCCATGACTCATAATGCACCCTCTTCTAGAATTAAAGCTCGGTAGGTGTGACGTCTCACCTCTTGACCCGTTGGTCTATATAAACCTTCAGGCATCGGATCTTAGCTGCACCAAACTCAAGTTCGATCATGGACTCTCCTCTTCTCGCAATGACTCACCTTCTTCGCCCGAGTACACACCCCTTACCCCTCCATCATCTCCCATAGAGTCTGGTTCAGTGGTGGAGGTCATGCCCTCTTCTCTCGACTACTCATATTCTTCCCCCGAGTACACGCCCCTCACCCCTCCATCATCTCCCATAGAGTCTAGTTCAGTGGGGGAAGTCACTGACGTCTCCTCCGACGAGGAGGAGGTTGATAAAAGGGCTACGACTCAAGGCATCCCAGTTAAAGACGGCAAGCCCCCAGCACCGCAGGTCCAAGATGAGGTGGACTGAGATCTTTTGGAGGCAGAAATAGAGGAGGAAGAAGCGGTGCCTGAGGTGGAGAAGAAGGAGGTGTCTGGTAGTGTCTCCATTAAAGACAGAAAGGCACCCACCGCTTCAACCTCTCCATCCTCGTGTTATTCTGGTGAGGGCAGTCGGAGGGAGTAGTTGAAGCAGCGACATCGACAATGATGGTGGAGAGCCAATGCCTCTACCAAACCATATGTCGTTAGAGATGTCGATGATCTTAGGCTGCGGCACCGGCGAGTTCAGGCAAGAGTTGGGGCACTGCTGACCTTAACCTCTCATTAGGCAGGGGAGTTACGGCAGTCCCTCCTTCCTCTTTGCTGGGTAGCTCTTTTTAGGACATTTTGTAATCATCTCTTTATTAGATAATCTGTAAAGGAGTTCAAAAAAATTTGTTAAATGGAAGATTCCTACTTCTACTAGAACACATGTGTACAACTATAATCCTTCTTTTGAATGCAAGGAAGTTTTAACAAGTATCTAGCATCTCTTTTGAATAGTCTTGAGGTTTGCGGAATTTCTTATTGGGATTTTTACCGCGACAACCTTAGGCTCGATTCCAAGCAGAAAATGTCTAAGTTTTTAGGCACTCAGGGATCCGATAAGGTCCTTCGTAATCCCTCAAAGAAAATTCTTCCCTTCTCAATAGAAAAAGATATGCATGACAAGTTTTTCACTCCTAATATATATGAAGCCCCAGACTAGCTATCAAGTAGCAATTCCTGGATGGCTAGTCCAAAAACCCAGTGTGCGTGTAGGTACAAGTTCCCAAATTGTGACTTATCTCGGGTTTTTTTTAAGGTATTCATTCGAGAATAGGAAAAGATGTATATTAAAAATATGTTAATGAATATTACATAATATACTCTTAAGTACTTACACATAGAATTTACGAAGTTGATTGATATTTCAAGAATTTTTAAGGATTTGACATCCACCATAGCTAACCTATACGACCCTGATCGATTGGATTCGACCACCCTATAGGTACCTTCCCACTTCGGAGACAACTTGTTTCTATTTTTGTAGCTTTGTACAAGTCGTAGAACCAGATCTTCGGGTTCGAAAGATCTTTTATAGATGTTATGGTCATGGTAGCATCAGAGAGCTTGTTGGTATCGTGTTGATCATATCAATACTTTCCTCGAGAATATTGAGTTCATCCTGTCTTCTAGGGATTTTGTCCTTATCAGCGAATAGTTTGACTTGGGAAGATTTGATCTTTAGTTCACAGGCCAGCATTGCTTCAACCCCGTAGACTAGGAAGAAAGATGTTTCATCCGTTGCCCAGAATACATTAGGCAACTGAGCAGCCCAAGCTTTAGCATAGGTGGATAAGCAATTGAAGATGTAGGTTTTGATTCCCTGATGTACTAGGCCATTTTCCCATTCAACCTGTCCGTTGCTTTGTGGGTGTGCCACGGGCACAAAGCAGATTGTAGTGCCAAGTTCTTTGTAGTAATCCATGAACACCACGCTAGAGAACTGAGTACCATTGTCAGTAATGATCCTACTCGAGACGCCAAATCATGTCATGTCACTTTGAATTTCTTGGTGGCCGTCGACATGATTTTTCCAATTGGCTCAGCTTCATTCCACTTGATGAAGGTGTCAATTGCAATGAACAGGAAATTGAAGCCATGGGTGCTACCAGGTAGGGCCCCAGAATATCCAGCCCCCAAGTCGTGAATGGACATGACAAAGGGATTGCCTGTAAGGCTTGAGCAGGCTGATGCACTCTTCTGAAGTGAAATTGATAGCTTGTACACTTTTTTCCCAACTCGCTCGCACCATGGAGAGCGGTAGACCAATAGAAACCTTGTCTGAATGCTTTTCTGACCAGGGTTGGGAAGCAAGCGTTAGCTCCACACCCCCCCCCCCCCCATAGATTTTTTTGAGTAATTATCTACCCTATTTATGAGAGATACAATTCATGAGTACTCTATGAGCACCTTTTCTATAAAGAATGCCATCCACCAAGGTATAAATCCTTGATCGACGAGAAATTTGCTTAGCCAGTGCATCATCTTTAGGCACAACTTGATCTTGAAGGCACTGGCGTATTGTGGTCATCCACGAAACTTTGCCTTCTAGCTGAGCCACGAGTTCCCCCGTGACTCCTTTTTGGGCATCAATCCCTGGCGAGCTCCCGAGTTGGTTATAGGTCTCGTAGACTACCACTCCCTCAGCTGCGTTCTCTGATGATTTCACATACAGCTTCAAGAGTTTCTCTATGAAAATCCCAGGTTGTACTGGAGATTGTGAGGATGTCATGCGAGCAATACTATCGGTGAGGAAGTTATCCTTCCTTGGGATATACTTGACCTCGAGTCCAACAAATTTCTTTTCTAGCTTCCTCACCCCCGGGAGGTAGTTTATCATGGTCCTATCCGAGGGTTGATACTCCTTGCTAACTTGCTTCACCACCAACTATGAATCCCATTTCACAAGTAGGCGGTGGATGCCAAGAACAGAAGCTACTCGGAGTACAGTGAACAAATCCTCATATTCAGCCACGTTATTTATAGCCGAAAAATCAATCTGAAAAGCATATTTTAGGTTTCTCCTGTTGGAGTAATTAGTATAATCCCAGTCCCCACACCTTGAAGCATGAGTGATCCATCAAAGAATAAATTTCATACATCCAATAGGTTGTCATGGTCATCCTGGGGTTGATCTAGTTATGTCCATTCGGCTACGAAGTTAGCAAGAGTTTGTGACTTGATTACTGTTCAATGCATAAAATGGACATCAAATTCCCTGAGTTCAACTAACCACTTCGCGATTCAACCGGTTTCATCTCTATTGTGCAGGATCTCACCCAGTGGGAATATTAATGGTATTATGATCTTGTGAGGTTGGAAGTAATGTCATAACTTACGAGAGGCCATCAGCACCGCATATAATAGCTTCTGCACCTGTAGATAGAGTCCTTTAGGACCGTGGAGCACTTCACTGATATAGTGCACCAATCACTGGCTTTTTCTCCCATTTGTATTATACTTCCCTTTCGACCACCAATACCCCACTTACAGCTAGTGGTCTGGCTGCGATGTATAAGAGTAAATCTTCATTAGGGTTGGGAACAACTAGCGTAGGGAGGGAACAAAGATACCTCTTTAAATTATTGAATGCTTCATCTGGTTCTTTTGTCCACTCAAACTTGTCATGTTGTCTTAACAACTTGAAGGAGAGATGTCCTCGATCTCTAAGCCGGGAAATAAACCGACCAGGGCTCCCATGCATCTGGTTAGTCTCTGAACTTCACGCACTGATTTGGGGGGAAGCATCTCTTTAATATCTTTGATCTTTTCGGGATTGACTTCTATTCCCCGGTAAGACACTAGATATCCGAGTAATTTTTCCATGTTGACTCCAAATGCACACTTCTCCGGGTTTAGCATGTCACGATTCTTGAGCATGTTGTTGAACATTTCTTGTAGGTCAAAGATAAGATCTTCCATCTTTTTCGTTTTGACAATGAGATGATGTATGTAGGCCTCTACGTTCCAGCCGATATGATCATGGAGTATTATCTGCATTCCTCGTTAGTATGTGGCACTGGCATTCTTCAATTCGAAGGGTATTTTAACATAGAAAAAGATCCCAAACAGGGTAATAAAGGAGGTCATCTCCTCATCTTCTGGGTTCATGCTAATTTGGTGATAATCAGAATAGGCATCAATAAGGCTTAGATAGTCAAAGCCAGAAGTGGAATCACCTATCTAATATATTCGTGGTAGAGAAAAAGCATCCTTAGGGCAGGCTTTGTTGAGATCCGTGAAGTCAACACATATTTTCCATTTGCCATTTGATTTTTTGACCATAACAGGGTTTGCGAGCCACTCGGATGATCCACTTCTCGAATAAAGCCCTTGGTGAGCCTTTCAATTTCCTCTTTAATAGCTTTCTTTCGATCGGATGCGAACAGTCGGAGCTTCTGTTTAACCGGCTTTGCATTGGACCGGATAGCTAATTTATGCTCAATCACTTCTGTGTATCTCGGGCATGTCTAATAGTTGCTAGGTGAACACATCGGTGTTTTCTCGGAGGAAAGTGATGAGCGTGAGTTCCTATTTGGGATCCAATTTGGAACCAATCCGAATGATCTTGGACGGCTGCGTTGGATCCAAAGGAACTATTTTGACTTTGCCGTGAGACTTCAGGACAAACTTAGTTCTTGAGTTCTTAATCTAATAGTCGGCCTTAGTCCTTGGGTTCATTTAGTTTGGTTACATTTGAGATGATAGGTTTCCAGAATTAAGAAATTCAAAGTTGATGCCTAGAGTTGATGGGCCATTTAAGATAATTGAGAAAATAAATGACAATTCAACAGGGGTTAGTCCCATGTTTAACAAATAAATGACAATGCCTATAAATTGGAACATACAGATTTTGGGTTTAGTCTCATGTTTAATATTTCATATTTGAAGCCATACATGGGAGAAAAAGTTGAGCTCGAGTCGAGGATGACTCAAATTCAAGAGGGAGAGTATGATGAGGACATCACTCCTTCAGATATGTGCAACACTAATACACCTCAAGACATACAAGGGCCAATTACAAGAGTGTATGCGAGACAATTAAACCACCAAGAGAACTCGTTCCTTGCAGTTCATACTTTCTTGGTACAGTTGGCATGCTATTAAATTATTTTTCATGTTTTGTTGCTTATGAATATGGGAGAAGCACCACAACAACATCTAGATTTCACCCCTCGGACTCGAAGTCATTCTCAAGTCGGACTCCAAATTTGGTTCAGAGTATACTTGGACTCGAAGTCATTCTCAAGTCGGATACCAAATTTAGTTCAGAGTCTACGGATAGCACGTCAATAAAATGGGCATAACTTTCGCATACGGAGTTCAATTGAGAAGTTCTTGGACTTGATGGAAAGCTTATGACGAGCCCTTTCCAATGAATCTGGTCGCACCTTTATATTCCTTAGAAATTAATCAGAGTCAATAAAATAAGGTGCTAAATCACCATTCTGGACCTTGTCGGGTCTTGTAAGTGTGACAAGGTCCGAGTTCAGGTTGTGTACTCCCTCCCCAAGGCCGCACAACCCTAGATCAACGTTCTCACACCCCTCTTATAAATATTCAGTAGCCATCATAGTTTAGACTTGGGTTTTGCTTAGATTATTCTATTTTAGATAGTTTCATTGCTTGTTCGGTTTGTGCAACCCCAACTCGTGTTCTTTATTAGTAATTAGCAATATTCAGATTGCGTCTACCATGTTCTTGCTTGTGTTCTCGATTTTCTTACAAGGAAAACCTTCTTAGTGAGGTCAGCTGTGTTCAGCACAGTTGATAACCATGGAGTAGTGTTTTAGTAGTTGTGAGGGTTCCCGGTCTGTTCTGGTCATAGCCTTCGAATCATCAACGTCGAAACTCCACCAAATCAACTTATCACATTGCATTTCAAAAGATCGAGCAATACTTCCATCACTTTCAGTCAAGCTCCAACCACTAGAGATTCTGCTTAACCGGCTTTGCTTTAGGATGGATAGCTAATTTGTGCTCGATTACATCCCTTGGTATCCCGGGCATGTCGGACAGTTGCCATGCAAAACGCATCGGTGTTGTCCTGAATGAAGGTGATGAGCACGAGTTCCTATTTAGCATCCAGTTGAGAGCCAATCCGAACAGTCTTGGTGGGGTCTGCTGGGTCCAAGGGAACAATTTTGACTTAACCTTGGGACTTTATGGCCGCCTTTGGCCTTGAGTTCTTCATATCCTTGTCGGTTTGGTTTTGCGTTGCCATGTCTAGACTCCGGTTATCGCAACGAATGCCTATTTTTGGGCAACCTCAGATAGTAATCACTCCCTCAGGTCCCAGAATCTTCATGCACTGCTATGCGTAGTGTGTAGTGGCCATGAATTTGGCTAGAGTTGGTTGCCCAAAGATGTCATTGTATGCATCCTCGAGGTCAACCATGTCGAATAGAATATTTTCTGAAAGTTATCATGCTTTCTGAAGGTGATGGGGAGCAATATCTGGCCGATATGAGTGGCTGATGATCCGAGTATTGTGCCGTGGAAGGCTTGCGTAACTGGTTAGATGGCAGATCGGGAGATCTACATCGCTTCAAGTGCACCTATTTAGAGGATATTCAGGGAACTCTCTCCATCGATGAGCACTTGGGAGACCTTGTAGTTGTTGATCGTAGGCTTGAACACTACCAGGAAGCGCCTTGACCGTGCAAAGCTTTCCGAACAGTCATCCTAGCCAAATGAGATCTAGACATCCAACCACTTTATGGCCTGGAACCCTTGGGGATGGCAGCTAAGACTTCTTGGGCCACCATATGGTACTGCCACTTAGACTCATAGGACGAAGAACCACTGAACATGTAGTCAACAGTCCTCTCATCTAGCTAGAAAGGCATCGGGTCCGAGTCATCCTCATTGCTGCTGCAGCTAGAGTCCCTGTTCTAGGCCGCGACATGGGTGTTCTTTCCCTGAGCTTTTTAGATCTCAGCCTTGACCAACTTCTTCCAAAGATGACACTCATGGAGGCTATGGTTGTCGATCTAGTGGAGTTCGCACCAAGGCTTGTCGTCACGCTCATCAATTCCTGGTGTGTAGCTCTTGCTCTAGGACGAACCGGAGCACTTATCGGGGCGAGTGTAGGGTAGATCTGCAAAAACATTGTCAACTTTGGCTTTCTTGTCCTTACCTCCCTTGGAGTTCTTCTTGCACTTTCTCTTGACCATGACATTGTCTAGCCCAGGCTGGGGGCGTTTGATGCCCAGGGCCTTCTCTTTGATGAATAGGAGCACCTCTTCAGCCCTGGCCGCCATGTCGACGATCTTCATGAGCTTATTAACCATCTCAGGCTCCTTCCTGGTGACATCTTTAGTACATTGCCGGCTCCTAACCGCTTGAGTGATTGCTTGAATGACATCATAATCGCTGATCTTGGGGATGGTGTTTCAAATTTTGCTAAAATGGTGCACAAACTCGCACAAGGTTTCTTTCTCTGTCTGTTCACAATGATAGAGATTGTTTTTTTTTTGCCAAGACAAACATATGTACCCTAGAAGTTGACTTGGAATACACCGTAGAGCTACTACCATGAGTAGATAATTGGCGGTAGGTTGGTCTGCCATGTTCAGGTTGCCCCTTCAAGGGCTATGGAGAGGTAAATCACCATTACCTTCTCGTCCCCACCAGCCGCTTCGATTGCCGTGGTGTAGATATAGAAAAACTCAACGGGATTCATTCTCCCATTGTAATTCACGATCAACCCAAAATGGAACCGTGCCGGCCAGTTCACATTCCATAAATCTAGAGAGATAGCACCTTGCTTGGTCCACGTGACCTCGAGTGTTTTGTCCATGGGAGTTGTAGCTCGGACCTGGCTAGAGAGGTGTCAAGGTGTCCTTCGATCAAACCATCGAGACGTAGTTGATGCCTCCTCGGAGGTCTTTAAGAACCTCTGTTGGTTGATAACTTCACGTAGATCATTGATTGGATTATCCCTGACCAGAGAGACCCTTCAACGGTTAGTAGCTTGGTTATCTTTCTAGGCCGTCTTGTTCTGGGGATTGCATCTCTTTGAGTCTGATCCATCATGAGAAGGGGCGGTGCGAGACTTCCCTCAATTAGAGCTATTCTTAGTGATGGCTAGATAGGGGTTCTCACCCTTAATGAGAGCCTCCTTTGCCATGCCAGCCACCGAGTTCATCCAATCCTTGACAGCGAGGGTCGTCAGATCTGCAGTCGGAGGGTGCATGAGAGCCTCTTGTAGAAGGAGCCTCAGAGCCTTTGCAGATTTATAGCATCGAGCGCCCTGTTGATGGTCAGGAGATGGTAAACCCTATGCTCCAGTAGGGTTTCGGATCTAGGGGTTCTACCTGTTTGCATTATGGTAAACCCTTTGTTCCCATCACCTAGAACCGGAGTAGTGGGGATCTGTGTGTTTGCAAGATTGTCATCATGACTACCTATACTGTCATCCCCATCTCCAATGGTGAATTCTTCTCAGGAGTAATGTCCACTAGAGGAGGAGTCCAGATCCATCATGAAATTTGTCATCGGATTGCTCTCGGGCCCCGACAGCCTGTGCGCACATGTCTGCGAGCTCAAAGAGCTCGGTAGTGCTTCGGATTTCCTTGGTGACTAGCCTCTTGACCATCTTTTGGTCTCTGACCCCTCGCTTGAATGTTATAACCATGGATTCACCCATGATCCTTGGAATGGTGTTTCGGTGCTCGATGAAGCGTCGGATGAAGTCTTGCAATAGCTCACCTTATTGCTGCAAGACTTGGTACACGTCATCCTCTACCCCAAGTCAGGCATAGGTCCTCTGGAAGTTGGCAACAAACTAGTCGCACAGATCCTCCCAGGAGCGAACCGACTCGCAGGTGAGGTTCATAAGCCATGACTGGGCTGAACCGGTCAAGGCGGTCAAGAAGTAGTTCGCCATGACTTTCTCTTGGCCTCCCATAGCCTGCTCTGAAAGTGCATCTAGCCCTTATGTGTGGTTTTGGTAATTAATGATAATACCTATGGACTAACAATGTTGTTGAGTTTGTTAGTAAGTTATTCCATAGGTGATGCATGGAGGAGACATATGCATCACGCAGAAACACGCCCCCTACCTGGCGCGCTAACTGTCGAGGGTTAGTCCCTGACAATGATTCCATGTTGTACCAGTCGATGGGCATGTGAACAATATTTGTGGTGTGCGTGTGTTTGTGATGAACTCAAGAACACATAGGTTATCTAGGTTCAGGCCTCCCGAAGGATAACAACCCTACGTCCTGTGTATTTTGTTATCAATATTTGTGAAGTGGTTACAAATGATTCCCTTTACTTCTGGACCTATTCTCCTCTTCATATATAAGAGAAGGGGAATGTACAAGTGTGCCTTTTTCTACTGACCAATACCTAGCTAGATGTACTTTTCTCAGGCCATCATCACGCGGAGTGTGCGCGCCGCACCTTACACCGGTGGTACTACGAGCCCATCTCATCCTCTCGGACGCCTCCACTCTTACCTTACCTCGGTAGCCCTACATGTCCCCTCATTATGCGCCACAAGCTCATCTGCCAAGCCGTTCCGTCCAAGCCTTCCGTAAGTCCGCCTACGAACTTGTCCACTTGCCTGGTCGTTTTGCAGACCCTGTCCCATCTAACACGTGGTGCTAAGTCGGTCCACAACACCCCACTCTGTAGCAATTAATGCTACGGGACGGGACACTTCCCATCTGCACTTTGTTCACTATTGGAGGAGCCTCGGGAATGAAAACACTTGAGTCGATATCAATAAATGCGATTAGACAGGTTAAGTACGGACGCCCTGCAACCAGCAAGGGCTGGTCACAGGATCACATTAAATTGCAAGGAGGCTAGTCGCGCAAGCCTCGCGCTGGTCGTGGGAGCCAAGGGCTGGATGCGCGATGGGCCAGGGTTCAAGAAATATCCCCCATCGAACACCATATCCCACGTTAGGCCCATTTGCCAGGATGCCCCCTTACTCAATACTCCGACAGGAATAATTTAGCCTTAAGAATTAATTAATCAGATACCTTTTATAAGTAATAACTTGATTAATAAGATAGTTTAATCTAGATAATTAATTACTCAAATGAAATTACAATACCAATAAAATATACCTTCATTAGTGTAGCAAATAAATAAATACTAGGTAATTAAGAATAAATGCTAGATAACTGTTGGTTAGTACCTTAGATTATAATAATTAATTATGGCACCTAAGCACAAGTAGTTTTAAAGACCTAGAAGTATACTTATGTGGATATATATACATGTTCACGTACATATAGACATGAGTTTAGCACATACACATATCGGTACACATGCATTCAACCCTAACAGTCGCTTCTCGGCTGTTAACCTGTGGAATCTTATCAAGTTGATAATAATGAATCTATTGAGCTTCCTCCCTATGGAATAGAATAGATAGAATAACAATTTGATCTAGTTTCATCAGATAATCCCACCTAGACTCCATACTTCAGATTTGCATAGCTGTGAGTAGCCTGAGAGTCTTCCCGCTAGGCTAGCTTTAGTCATTCTCCTCGGTCGTTCTTCTTTTGCTTTGGTGTTCTTTTGTCCTTGTTATGGTGTTCTTTAGCTTAGTTGTTGAGCATTTTTCATCGCTAATTAGGCTCAAAGTCAAGAATTGAAGCAAGTATGCAAGGAAGGAACTGAAGACGTGACCCGATAATGAGGAACTCGGGAGACTCAGACAACAAGACTAATCAAGATTTGACCTTCGTAAAGGCAAGTACTAATGCATTGATCATGTTCGTCCCATGTTTACAATTATAAAACCTAGTTGTTATACATGCATGTTATATACTATTTTACTTTAAATGCTTGAGTAGTTATAACCTAACTTGTTGAGCCATACCTTGACTATTGTTTACCGCATTCCATGCCAACTCTAGTTTATTCCTGATATCTGATATAATGATGTTGGATGATACCTTGTCTACTAGTATGCTTAGGGCCTGTTATTTTGCTCCCCTAGAAGATGTTGTATCTCTCTTTGGAGAGTGCTTACTCACCATTATCATGATCACATGCTTTTGCAATGGATGAAATGTGTAATGGTGTTATGCAGTCTATGTGTGCTAGGCAAAATGGGGGGGGGGAGTTGGAGACAATGAAAACTTGTTTTGACGGGGGTGAGCGAGGTAGTCCACTGAGGAAGATGCCTCATGGGAACAAGTTCTCAGGGGAAGATTGATGGTATGAAGGTGCTTTCCTCGGTCATGTAAGGACTAAATCATCGTGCAGCCATGCTGAGCCATATCCTAGTACAACCATATGTCCCTGATTATGGTAAAGGGGTTGACCCTTCGTCTTCTCCGACCATGCTAGAATACCACTAGTAGAACTTAGAGTAGTGAGAACCCATGTGGCTATCAAGTTCTCTAGATGACCAAGTGCTCTATGAAGGCTTGCAATCCTTGACGTAGTGTCAAACTGTATGAAGGTCATTAGCACTTGGGGTGTCTCACAGTGGGAGTTTGGCAAGGTAGGATGTGTGAAGAGTCTCATTATGATTCGCTCCTCCGCATGCAATGGATGGAGGCTGAGCATGTCATGTGGGTAAAGTTGTAGACATTCGCAGAGTGTAAATCTATTTGAATAGTCGTGTCCACAATCATGAACATGCGAAGTATCGGACACACAATAGTTAGACTAGTTGTGCACGTTTCCTTGATGTGTGAGTGGGTAGTGTGCCCATGTTTTGAAAAAAGACGGCTATATGTCGTTGAATTGGTTGGAACTAGGTGTCAATCAGCTTAAAAGATGAGACTGCGGGGAATGTATAGCTTTCCCTAAGACCAACAGCTCTTTATTAATAATTAAACCTAGCTTTTGATCAAATGTTTTAAAATGCGTGTCACACCTTAATCCACTGCATATAAAATTGGCTTTACGCTCAAACTATAGCCATATACCTTTATTCCTTGAATACTCCCCTTATGTATCTATCAACCCCTTAAAGTAGTGTTAGGGTTTGCTGAGTTCCTTTCATACTCAATCTTGCAGCTTTCATATTAAGAGATGGAGATCAATTTCGCCCTAGATGAAGATGGAGATTGGAAGTCTAAGGTTGCGTCCGCACCCAAGCTGCCTGTGGCATTAGGTAGTCTTGTTTCATTTTGTTGTATGCTCTTTCTGCCTAGTTGGTCATCTGTGGATCCTAGTCCACGAGACACTCATTTGGCTTATTCAATTAATTAATTTATATGAAGTATGTTTTTGATATTATTCTATTAAATTCTGTGTGTAATAGCTACTGATACAATGACTGATACTATAGGCACAAGGGAACCTAAGATCAGGATCTTACATTGGGCATGTGGATTCCTGCAAATTTTGAAGCCACCAAGCACCAAATCACCTTTGGTGGCTGCCAGCAACAAAAATTGCCTCCAAACACTAATTACCGAGGAGAACTGCTCGGCTTGGGCATAGGCAAGGTGTTGGGAGGCTCAATAATACACTGCCATATAATCATTGTCAGTTCATAATAAAAACCAACGGTGATAATAAGATATCCCTACTAGTTCAGCCATGAACCAGTAGTGATACATCATTGTCGGATAGTAAGGTGAACTAGCAGACTGGCAGTGATACTTTTCCTTATCATTGCTGGTTAATGGCACCAACCGCCAGTGATAGGTTCATGACATGGGCTGGCAATGATGTTTTTCTTATCATTGCCAACTCATGTGATGAACAAAATAGTGATAGTATCACTGTTGGGGGAAAATAAACTAGCATGAGGATAACGGTCAAAGATCACCATCAAGGACCACCTCCAGAGCCTTGACCTCCGAACCCTCTTCTAAAAGCTCTATCTTCGATATCATCAGATCCTTTCACGGTACCTCTTCGCACCTACGAAGCCCTCCCTTGGCTCCGCCGGTTCGACCTCCCGAAGCCTTCCAAAACACGGCTTCTCGAAACCTCAGTCCTCCGAAGCTTTGGCCTCCCGAAGCCCCGGCCCTCCGAGGTCCTGCTTCCCAAAGCCTTCACCTCCCTGTTCTATGCCTCCCGAGGCCCCCGCCTTGGGATGATCGAGCCACCTTCCCGAAGGCAGCAGGGTGAGTCAGCAGGCCCTGGGAAGATCTGCCGAAAGGGGAGCGCCAGTCATGCTTTGCCTGCAAGAAGTGACCGGTATTAAAGGCCTAGGCTGAATAGACGCCACTCTGACGTCTCGACGTGATGAGGGCTATCCTAACACCCCTGACAATGTGGCATCGGGCCGCAATTGGCGACCAGCTCACCCCCTTTAGGGTGTAGGCACCACGATAATTACCATTGTGGATCTTTATCTCCCGACAGGATAGAAAGTAGTTATCCGGGATAAGGCTCAGTAATTTGGCCGGATCCCGGATATTTATACATTATGATAACTTATACGCTAAGCTACGCATGGCCCTGTATATAGGAGGCCATGGTCCTCTAGGCAGGGGACGGATACAGAACACACATCACAGTGAACGCTGTGATACTCCTCTCAGAGTGATATATTTTTCTATCATCCATATATTCATGATGTTCCTTTCTCTCAAACTTCGTCTCCAAGCTTGAGTCTCCTCTTTAAAAGAAACTCTCGTCGTACTTGCTAGGGTAAGACGAACTCTTGCTCCAACAATCACTGTCATTTATCGTTGTGAACCAACAGTGATAAGGAATTATCATTTTTACTGTGGGTTTTGTCCACCTCCATCATTTGAGGCGCAGGCCGTCGTGAACCTACCGATAGTCATAGGCCGATGTCTATTGTTGTTTCTATGGTAGTGCTAGATAGACTGTCAAAGTAATTAAGACTCATAGCTCCTTCATAATTTGATTTATCCATCCTTTTGGAGTGAGAAGCATGAACGAAGAAATAGAGGTCATCATTTTCTTTCTTTAGTATATAGGGCATGGTTGGGAGAATTTAAATTCTTAGATTTTTTTACATAATGTAAAGTTTATAGAATAAAATAAAATAGTTTAATAATTTATTTTTAGTATAAAATATGAACAATATAATTCAACTGAATATCCTGCGTTTACCTATAGCTCAGGCTACAAGAATTTATAGAGCTAAAGATGTTTAGCTCTAAGAATTCTACTATGCACGAGGGACCACGGAATCAAATCCTAAACGGTGGACAATGATCTAAGTGGGCTCTAAGGCCCTATTTGGCACAGTTTTAACTCCAAAATCAATGTTGAATTTGGAGTTTGTATAATAAAATAAAATAATTTAAATATTTATTTTTTATTTAAAATAAAAATCAGATTTCAATCCACCTACAATTCCAAATTCTGAATTTTTGAAAGTTAGATATAACTGGCTCTAAAAAATCTTATATTTAGATCCGTGCTAAACAGCCCCGAAAACACCACGAGACATGGAGACATCACGGTCCAATCCACGCTGATCTAACTGGACTCGATAGGCATGATCACCTAAAGACGGGTTAGGCATGACCGAAGAAACATGAAGAAAATAGTTTCGTAAAATCGAATAGCAAAAGCGCCTTTAGTACAAACTACACCCTTTTTTCACTTTTAGCCGTGTCATTTCTTCGTCAACGTTCTGCCAAAGCAAGTTGCCATCGATCGTCCTACCTTTTCGACGTTGCGTGTGGCACGGTGCTTTGACAAAATAGCTCCGCCGCTTATTTTCTGCACCAAGCTTTGCATGACGTACACGTCGATACAGAAACTAGCTGGGCCCACTGTTTCACTGTTGCCCCGACGGCCAGGCTTCGACAACGGCAGAAACCACACATATATAAAAGTCAGTCTTGGGAACGCAACTTGCAATGATTGGAATGATCTTGATCATTGGTTACTTTTCCTCCTGTGAACTGAGCGAATTCCGGATGCATGCGTGAGATATCCACACTGAATTCATGCAGGCCCTTCAATTCCTTGCGTTTTCTCCTTAGCTTTTCAGTTCCATGTCTTTTTTTTAACAAGTCCAATTCATCCCCTAAACTTTTCATAGACACTTATTTTCCCCCTCAATTCGAATACAAGCAATCATACCCCACTCATCTCTCAGAACCGTGCACTTTACCCCATGCACCAATCTAAAGTGGTTTTTAAGGTGGTTTGAGCTGATTTGGCGGTAGGCTCCACATGTCAGAATCTCTCTCTCCACCACGTCAGCTTGGATCCACCTGTCAATCTCTCTCCACCCTTTTTTGGCTGGTTGTAATCATCATTCTTGCTCGATGCCGCGAAGATCCAAAGCGCCACCGAGAGCCCATCTTCTCCAAGCTCCTGATCTCCCTGTCTGTCGAGTTCCGCCCACCGGCAAGCTCGGCATACATTGACGCTGCCCCGATCTGTCATATCGAGCTACCCACCGTGTTCTGCGAGGCCATGAACAAGCTCCACCCGATCCACAAGCCGAAGCAACCATCCGGACTCCATCAAGGCTGTCACCATCATGGAGCACATCCTGGATGGCCGCTCGTCATGAAGCACGCCAAGAAGATGGATCATATGCTCCAGCCCTAGCAGAACAAGCACGCGCTCCACTCGTCACTAGAGCGGCTTGGACTCTAGATCGAGGTCATCCGTGCAGCCCCCACTCGGGCCTGTGCAGATCCGAATGGAGACAACGGCGGCGGCTTGATGAAGAGGCCACCCAATCCCTGCGGTGGCGCTGCGACCTTGATGGGGAAGACGCCGCACGGGGCTTCGGGGTGGCGCGAATCGGTGTCGAGGAAGTACAGGCAACAACCCGTGGAGGAGAGAGCACCAGCGGCCAACAACGTTGATGTCCACATCGTCCCCGGCGCCATGACTGCAACCCGATGACCCGGTGGCCCTGAAGCCCGGCGGCCACTCGCAGCAGCTTCCTCGGCCGCTGCCTGGACATCGACCGCAGTGGAAGTTGAGGTGCTGGAGAATGAAGATAGCTGGGAGCGAGAGAGAATGGAGAGTCTGACAAGTGGGCCTAACCTGAGTGATGTGGCGCAAAACCTGGGTTATAACAAGATAGGGGTAGTTTGGCCTGTATTAAGAGTTAAGGTGTGTATGATTTGCGGTTTTCGGCCTCAGGGGGTACATCAGATTCCTTAACAAATTAAGGGGGCGAATTTAACTTGTTCCCTTTTTCTACGTGAAGCTAGCATGAAATGCATACAGGACCCTTCTCAAGTTACTCCCTCCGTTTCGTAATATTTGTCTATAGTCTCGGGAATATCTATCTTAAATTATTTGTCTATTGCGGTAACCAGGATGTTTTATGATCCATTTTTCTGCTATACCCTTAAGTGCATGCATGCATTTACTTCAATACTAATAAGTTACTTGTTCTCATTCTTGCATTGATTAGGGGTAGTATGGTTATCTCTATGTATTTTTTCACTTGATTTTAGTATTTTTTTTTTTATGTAATTATGGATGTGGACAAATATTGTGAAACAAAAAGAGTAATTAGAGTAGGTGTAGTTATGGAAAATGAAGACAATAGTAAAAGAAAGAGCAGTTTTAATGCTACATTCAAGTGAGGACAAGACTGGGGAAATATGTTAGAAAAACACCTTGAAAGTGCAGAACGACTTATTGCTCGAAATGTACCACAACCCTATACATATTGTCAGTGTTAACTATACGATTGAGTTTGCAGTGACCATTGATTAGGATGTATTTCGTCTGGTTATAAATATAGGTCGTTTTAGCCCCCTCGACTATTCTTTAAATATAAATCAATCTCAAATTTTTATGTATTTTTTTCTCTTATTCTCATCTTGCACTTATTTAATAAATGCTACTACTCTCACAAATGAATGAGTTATCTTTTTCAATACAGAATAAATAAAGAACAATAAAATTATTTGATCTACTTTCTTAATCCTTATGCACAAATCTAAAACGATCTATATTTGTAATTAGATGGAGTATAATATTGCAGCACACTCGCTCACATCTGTGACCTGTATTTTGGAACGGACGCATGGCATACACATCCACACGGCAGGAATTAAGGCATGCAGTGTCCGTCCTCTGATCCTTCTTCGATTCTCTTCTTTTGCTGCCTATTCTTAGTTTCATCTCCCTCAATTTGTACCAAATCCTAACTATCAATGCTCGGTTGTGCTTGTTAATGGAGGTGGTGTGATTGGGTTGTTAACAGAACAATGCGTAGCTTGTGTTTATGGCCGCCCAGCCAATAGTCGCTTTGACAGGGAGATGTCCTGACGATAGATTACCTGCGATGCACGGCAGTTTAACTCGAAACGACCCTGACATGGCTCATGCATTGCATACAACGTTTTGCCGCACGGAGTCGCAGAGCTTGCGTCTTGTTTGCAAGGATTTTGCTGGACAAGCATCATGTGGCTAAAACAGGGAGATGTCCTTTCTGAGTTTGTCAACGAGAGAATAAGGAGAGTCTCAACTGTTGGAAGACCAAATTGTCTGAACCAGGTGGAGGGAGGTACGAGAGTTTCAGGGAGGCAGAATTGCAATCTGAGATTGAAAGAATGTACTACTCTGTGCAATCAGGCCATTCAGAGTTTGATTTTGTTTATTTGAGCTCCATGATTATTTGATTTTATTCGTTAGAGTCAATTCCGTTGTGTGAGAAAAAAAATCGCATATAAAAGGGCTCCCATCTCCTTGTTTTCGTACAAAATGGATCTACCAAGACATCATAAATTAAGTTTCCATAATTATTACTACCTCCGTTCTCTTTTACTTATCATTTAGGATATTGATACGATCTCTAACAAGCATGTTTAATTATTACTTTTGATAACTATCTCTTGATAAAAATTAATAAAAATTAGATGATGTTAAAGTTTTTTTCATGATAAATTCATTACTATCATTTCATATACCATATCCTAATAGTTTTGTGTATATTAGTGGTCAAATTTTCTAAAGTTTGATTGCACACATTTAGGACGATATCTATTTCAGAATAAAGGTAGTGTCGTTAAATCTTATTTGAACTCTTACAAATTTGTTAAATGTGCATAAGAAACATTATATATGTGCAATTGAACATATCTTTGGTTCATCCTTTACCACTTTTCAAAAACAATTCCTTCCATACATGCCCCTGGTGTTGATACCCGTATTGTAGGGACTAGATTGCACTAAGGCCAGCTCCAACAGAGACGGCATTTACCTCCTTTATCACTATAGCGCCAACTGTTGCCACCTCTGCTGCTTCCAAACGCATTTCAGCAGAGGCGGCTTCTAGCTCTATAGTGTTCCGATCGGCTGCACTGTAGCACTGAAGTACCTCAAATTTGCTACACTCTCTCCTCCCCTTAACACTGTTTATAAAGGATGACTGTGGGTTTGATGGAGCAGAAGAGTAATAGAAGGTATGAAATAAGGTAACTATTAGAGATGAAAAAAAATAAAGAATGTTTGTCGGAGGGTGAACTCCTCAAGCAGGGATCCGCAGGGACCCTCTTGAGATTCGGCCGGGGGATGATTCTGAATCTTTTTTGCAGGTGAAATAAATGGACGTAAATGCGATGCAGGTGGAATGGAATGATCGGATGCAGAAAGTAGTAAATGCTCAGGAGGTTTTTAGACAGATTCGGGCCGCACTGAGCGTAACACCCTACTCCTGTGTGTATGCTATAAATGCTCTGAGAATGTCTCTCAGAGGTTCTGCTGGGTTACAAGAGTATTTGTCTAGTCTAGGGCTTTGGGCCCCTTGTTTTTCGGTGATCTGAGCTTCTGCGCTTGTACTGAACCTCTGTCTTGCCTAGCTTCAACTTACCTCTCTTCACTGGGGAGCCCGCCCCGCCTTTAATACCCGCCGGGGCAGTAGCGTGCCCAAAAAGGGAGGGCATGAGTTCCAAGACGCCATAAATGAAAAGCAACCATCATAGGCTGCTGCGCGAGGTGACGAGTAGGGTTGAAAACGCGCCCCCGTCCGGTCTTGTAAGTCATCATGCCGTTCTTGAACGGGCGCCCCACGGAGGGCCCACCGGGCAGCCACCGAGCAGCCCGGCGTGCCCGCCCGGTCAGAGCAGGCCTGACACAGCAGGGCGACAGGCGGGGCGCCTTGGGCTTCGCGACGTTATCCCGAGGCGCGCCGGATGTTCCGCGATGGGACCTGTGCATTAAATGTCCTCACGCCTCCCTGCCAGGCCGGGGCAAGGACTGACAACAAGCGTGGAGGAGCAGTTGGAGGTGACAGGCCATGCGCCCTCTTAAATACAGCATCGGGCCTTTCATTGGTTGACACCTCATCGCTGGATCTCTGTGGGGCCCACCGGCGAAGGACTTTTTAGGCCCTCAGGGAACCGAGTGCTCGGGGGCCACTGTTCACGGCCCCGAGCACTCTCTCCCGGAACTAACTGTTCAGGTCCTCGGAGAACCGAGTGCTCGGGGGTCACTGTTCACAGCCCCGAGCACTCTCTCTCGGAACTAATTTTCCTTGGGTCCTCGGGGTACTCGGGTGCTTGTGGGCCACTGTTCGCGACCCCGAGCTCCCTCTTCCCGGTACTCGGCTTGTCTCGTCGTCGGGGGGCTTGAGTGCTCGGGGGCCACTGTTCGCAGTTCCGATCACTCTCTTCCCGGCACTTGGCCTTCTCGGGTCATCGGAGAACTTGGATACTCGGGGACAACTGTTCATGACCCTGAGCACCCTCTCCTGGGGCTTAGTCTTCTCGCACCTTGGAGAGATAATTCCCGTAGGAGGACGCCACGTGGCAACCTGCTGATCTAGCCTCGAGATTCGGGGACCTCTGGTTCCTGTGTCACCAATAATGCTGTAATAATATTAGAAGATATTGTAATAGTATTTTAGAGAATAAATTTTTAAAATATATATTAGAGATGAACTAAGAAACAATAGGGAGGCTTGATGTTTAAACTAAAATACCACTAAGAAGCAATAGGCATATTTTCTTTTGTCCCGTGCGCCTAATGCCAATGCAACCCTTAATTTATTGTGGTGCGTGTTTGAGTTGGAGGGATCCCATCTTAGACAACTAATTCTGCGATTTTCTAGGTTTGTCTTTTCTTTAAAAATTTGTAACGCTTTGTACTCCGTCTGACCTCTCCTTTTTAATCAAAGGGGCAGCTCTTGCCGGTTCTTTAAAAAAAAAAGACACAGCTAAATATTGGCCGTGCATGCTAAAGTCAATTTGGCCGCACACTTCTATTAAGAAATTACTTGATTAGGAATCTTTATAATTAGCTATTCTACCCAATTAAGCAACCACTGTACCGGAGCGTGTCCATGGCCATTTAGGTGTTAATACCCATCCACTGCACACCCCTAATTAGGAAAGTCCTTAATTATTTGCTTTCCTAATGCTCCGCTCTACGATTGTGCAACCTTCCCCTATTTGAATCAAAATGAAAAACACATCAATACAAATTTTACAACTAGAAAAGCAAATCGGTACAATCTTAGAAGCAAGTTGCAGTTGTTCATGCCAATACCTAAATCGACATCCTTCATATGGAACGAGCTTCTCACCTCCAGAATCGATAGGACCAAGCTCCTCAACATCACCATCAAAATTAGACTCCACGATGTCCAAATAGAGTAGATCGAGCTTAAAGAGAACTCCACTGGTGACAAAGTGAGCGAAAAATAAGGTTGAAGTTTGTGAGCGAGTCACGCGAGCACCGTTCGGGTGCCGTGTGGCATGGGTGCTCCACGTTTAACGTATGCACCGTGCCAAAGCACTAACACGCAAAACTTCCACAATAGTTTACAGGTCAGTGGATACATAGCAAATAATGAATACAAATATATATCCTTACTGAAGCATGGATGTTCGAAAACAAGTCTTTACTTTTAAAAATAGTCGGAGGCAACCGGACGAGCCAATTAGCACAGGGGAAGAAGGCCGAAGGGGAGCATGGGGCCCACCGCTTCGTTTTGTTTCGTGCAAACATGTGATTGCTGTCCTCTCCGGCCATGGGTCAACACAAAATCTGCCCAAAATATTCTTGACCGGGACGAGCTCAAGGTCGGGGTGGGGGGGCCATGACGTTTGACCACCACCCCTCCCAACTCCCATGCCCTGCACGAAACGAAGTCGCCCAAGCAAGCTAGCTATCCCCACGCACGCGCACACGCACACGGATGATTGGGTGCGTGCTGGCTGATTCATTCCCTGTTTCTTGCCCGACATTCTAACCCAGTCTCTCGTCATCGGCAAATTTTTAATCGCGCCGAGGTGAGAGATGACCAACCCTCCCTCTCGGGCTACCTTTTACGAGTCCGAGCAATAGAAAATGGTAGACAAAGCTACCTTGGTGTTGGTATTATTGGCTTTAACTTGCGTGACTAATCTGGTGCCGCCACTTGCATGTCCCGTCGCGTCGCGTCGGGCAACCAGGTAAATTATGGAACCCAGGGGAGGGGAGGGAGCTCACATTTGCAAGCAGCATTTGAAACTGGAAGCGCTCTGGCACTGACATAGCCATGGGATTGATCAGGTACATTAGTTTCAGTAGCTACACTGAAGACTGAAGACTGAACTGAACCGAACCGGAACTGAACTTAAGCCTGCCTCTCTCTTGCGTTGCTAATTACTCCTACTGACCAAATTGGGCAGCAGCAGGATCGCTGCAACTTACAAAGCTTTGCTGAGCCTGCCTTCAAGCGCCTCTGCTGGTGGTCTCCTGCTCCCGGCAGTGCTGCTCGTGTGACGCATCGGTCAGGCAGCTCGACGACACCACAGGCGACGCTGCGCGCCGCCGCCGCGCATGGTCCGCGCGAGCGAAGAAGTCGATGAACCTCGCGCCCTGGGCGTCCTCCGCGACGCGCTCCTCAGCTTCGGCGTCGGCGTCGCTCCGGTCGGCCGAGCTCGCGGCGGCGGCGGCAGATGCGGATCCCTTCTTCCTGAACACGCGGCAGAGCACCCAACCCTCCGCTGGGCGCGACACCGCCGAGGCGGCGGCGGTGGCATCGGCGTGGTCGCCCTGCGCGCGGCGGCACGGGGCGAGGCCGGCCCCGGCGAGGCGGTACTCGTGCATCACCCAGTCCGTCTTGATGCCGCTCGGGGGCTTCCCCCGGTAGAACACCAGCGAGCGCTTCATGCCCACGAGCACGGCCTGGCTGCCCCTCGGCGCCGGTACAGCCACGGCGACGGGCTTCTCCTTGCCTGTGGCCTTCCAGTACCCGGCGCCAGTGGCCCGGTTCGCGCGGCGGCCCTTCACGTACTTTGCCTCCTTGCACGTGAAGAAGTACCGCTCCTGCTCGCTCCACCCTGCCAATCGACCAGCCAAACACGAACAGCCGCGCAGGTCAGCCCCAGCCTCAGGAACGCTCCAATCTAAGATCCAAAGATGCGAGCGGCGCCAGAAAGTGGCCGAGAGGCTCACCTGGAGGGAGGAGGTCGGAGGGGTCGTGCGCGAGGATACGGACGTCTGGGATGTCGACGGCAGCGGGGAGCGGGGAGGCGAGCGCGCGGCGGCGGAGGTAGTGCACGACCAGCTCCTCGTCGGTGGGGCGGAAACGGAACCCCGGAGGCAGCCGCGGCGGCACGGGTTGCTTCGCCTCCATGGGGACAGCACAGAGCTCGCCTGGGTCAAATCAAGAACTGATTTTTTTTTTCTTCGCTGTTCTTGGCGATTACTGTCGCCGCGCGTGGGAAAGGTGCGATCTTGGAAGCGCCCGGCGGTGGCTGCTCCGCACGGGTTGGGTTACTTGTTGCCTAATTGAGGCGAGCTTCCATTGGCGTGTGAGCGTACAGGGGGAGGGGGAGGAAGGAGGGAGACGACGGCTTCGATTTATAGGAGAAGCGTGCAGTGGAGTGTGGGAGACGGGCAGTGGCGTGAGAGAGACTCAACCGGATGGATCCCCCTCCGGGCTCCGGCTCACCGTTTTGGTGGCTTGCACTCTTTCTTTTCCTCTTTTTTCCCCTTCCTAGAAGGTACGCCCTTTCCTGTGGTGTCCTGCACTTCACTGCAGCAGCTGCAGGCGAAACGATACGAGATGCAGGGCTACTGAAAAAGGCTGCTCTGTAGCTGCAGGCAAAATTGATGCCAGGATACAGGGCTACGATTCTCAAAAGATGCTATTGTGGCGCTTGGGTTTCAGAAACTAGTTTCTCATTGTAAAATAAAAGAAACTAGTTTTTGAAAAAGCTTTGATGAAAACTACGGTATATTTAGATTATTATTTTGAAGTTTGTAGAAATATTTCTAGAAACAGATCCTGTCAAAAGCTATTTCTAGCTTGGCCCCTCCAAGTGCCACTGAGCTTGGCGCTGACTTGGGGATTTAAATTAGAAATAGTTTTAGACAAAGTCTATTTTTTGAAACTGAATATCAAAAGGATCAAAATCGGCAAAATTTTCAAAATCTATGTTATCTAACTTGGTTCTTTTCCTAAATTTTGAATTTTTATTTGAGGCAAAATTGGAACACAGTAATTAGAAAATAGAAAGAAAAATAAAAAAGTGGAAAATGTTTTAGCTCAACTGGCAGATTGGCCTAGACCAACAGGTCAAGCAACCTAACCCGTTCGGTTGGGCATCATCTCGACCTTGTTGCCCTTTTGCTAGGGCACAACAGGACGAAGGGGTGAGGAAGTGCCGATGATCCACAACACTCCCCGCCCTAAGTGCCTCCTGTGGTGACATCACACTCCCCATCATCTATAGGATGGAGCCCTCAGAGTCTTCTCCTTTCCCTTTTGCTCGCCTACCTACTCCCACTCCACTATCTATTCCACTCACCACCACCATCGCCTGTGGCGAATGTAGATGAACTAGATAGGGGTTCATTTATCTATCTCTCCCCCTTTCCTCTTCTTCATCTTCTTCTTCCTCTCTTTTTTTTTTCTTCCTCTTCCTTATTCATGAAAAAAAAATTGATAGAAAAGCTTCCATTAACTACCAAACAGAAAGAGGGCTAGAGCCCCCAGCGCCTGAATCCGTCCCTAGCCATCGCTGTCTCTAACTTCGGCAAGTGCCGACACTTCCTCTTGTCAACCCCACCCCCCCCCCAATCGCCTTGTGTGGTGCCTAGAGGTGTGTTCCCTTACTGTTGTGTGCTCTTTACAGGGGTTGTACAGTATGCAGTGGTGCTCTTGGCTTCTTCCTATGGATTCAAAACCAATTTCACCCCTAAGCTAACTGGCCTGGTAGGCCTATGTGATGTTGCCCTATCACTAGGAAGGGTTGATGCCCCTACAAAGCTACAAATAGTTGCATTGCCGCTCCACCTAGTTCTCCTCTGTCGAAAACCCTAGATCAGTCAAGTTGCTTTGTCATCATCGCCGTTGACTTGTCGCTTATGAATTAGGTTCAAACAACCAAATCAACATGCGGAACATTCAGATACTATCCGAATTATTTATTCTCCATTTGAATGTGCATTTCACTTAATACATTCATGCTTTCTCGCAATGAATATCATGTCAAAACTGATTATATGTTACCATATCATCTCTTAAATTGGTGGGAACAATTTTTTTCCATTACAAGTTAGACTGAACTGTAATTTGAATCCAGATCCGTTACATCATTCGAGTTAATCACATTCGAGATTGTTGGAATTCTTATTCGTATCCGCCTTAAAAAGTATGGATCTGATTTGTATTCAAGACTATTCAATCGTATTCGATCTGTTTCCACCCTAGACCCTAGTAACGGGCTGCCATTTTTCTATTTAAATCTGACTCATACCATATCGACTTACATGTACCTGACAGTTTGGCTCCAGAGATTGTGCTCACCAGGAAATAAAGATCTCATATATGGTGGAGGACCTTTGGTTACTATAAAAAAGGGCCCAATAGGGGACGGATGGCCCAACTAGTTATTTCTTCCCTTATTTTTCTTTGTATTTTCCTGTGATTCAAATTAGTCCCCTGATTTAGAGTTGCATTTCCCCCCTTTTGTACGCATCTAAAACCTAAAAGACTTAATTATATACGTGATCCAATTCAATAATTTACAAATTAATAAAAAATTAAATAAATATATTTGAATTGTTGAAACAAACACTCAAATTGTTGCATTTTCAACAAAATTAAAATATATTTGATATGGCTCTTATTTTGTTACATTAATTCTAAATAACATCATAGTTCAAGTTAACGTTACGAGTGCCCTAATATTTTGCTTATGCTTCAACAGTTCCACTTAAGACTTCCTTCTGAACCAAACAATACGGGTGCACTAATATTTCGCTTTGCTGACGAGGTTTGCGTTAGTGCCAGGAGCTTTTTCATTTGATTTGGTCAAGTCAAACCCAGTTGTGTGTGAGCGAATGAAAAAGACCACGATTACCACTGCCTAGTCGCACTTGGCCGACTGCAGTGCAGATTGCCGTAGTCTGAACCCGCACGTAACCTGTACCACACGTTATTGGCCATATATTTAGATTTCCAACCCCTTTGTCGATTAAAACATGTGATTTGAGAGAGTCATTTTCGGCAACATTTTAGGATTACTTGCCTATTTCTTTGAAGCAACCACTGTCATATTGTCAGGTTCTTGTTTGCAAAATTTCATGGCACTCATTTTGCTGTCGAACTTTATTCAATTCATTTCTGCTGCCATACCTGCTTACCCACCAAATGCTTGGGAAACCGTTGGCGGCCCCAGGTTTTAGCAAAAGCGTCGACAAGACATGTAATCCTGCATGATCAATTTTGAATTTCGGTCCTACAACACCAATAATATTGTTCTTTAATATGGGTTTTCACAAACGGATTTGCTAAAATTTATTTGAGTGTTTCTGGCCTCCTCTCACTTAATTTTCTGTCCACCGGATTCTCGTTTAGATTCATGCTAAGGTAGATCTTCTCCAACTACGGCAAGGATCCAACAAGATTCCAGCATGACTAGGGTTAGAATTTGAGTGGCCCATATCCTTATTAATTCGTTAATTCTTTTTGCATTATTCATTCTGGCAGCACATCGATAGCAATCACCTATTTGAGGTGAAATTGAAGTTTTGTTTGGGCACCACATTAACATGGAATTCTTCTTGCTCTCCTCCGACGAGCCCTCCCAATCGTTCCGTGTAGTCTCCTGCTTCGCGCCGCCATTTTCTCTTCGGGCACCAGGGAGTGGCGGATCCTCCCCTAGTCGCTGTCAAACAACATTGTCGAGGGTCAGTAGGTGAATGGGTCCCTATATTGGTTATGTAGGATCGATTACTTAATAAATAGGCAATTAAAGAGGAGTAAATTATTACAGAATTCAAATTCAAATTTTAATTCATCCCAATAAAAAAATTCAAATTAACGTCATATTTTGTTATGCTACCACGTCACTAAAATGATGTATCGAAAGGTCAGTATGTCTGATTGCTCTTAAATTTTAACAGTAAAAACTGACAATGTTACAAAACTAATGCAATAAGGATTAGGTCAATTAGATCTATAAATCAAGAGTTATGACCCTCACAAATAGCATATAATAACATATGGTGATGAAAGATCCTTTCAATTCTACAATTAGTATCAGAGCATGGTTCACAAGGTGTGGACCATAATATTTGACACGATGGATACGGGTGTTTGAAGGCCTGATGAGTTATATGTGCCGATGGGGCATGGTTCGAGGGATCGTGGAGCGATGCAGGGCTCAAATAGAAACAAATATGTAAAGTGGAAGGTTGTTGAAATAGTCTCACATTGTGGAATTGTAATACATCCAACTTAAAAGTGAGAAATCTCTCTTCTCATTAGCTAGTTTCTAAGGTGCAGAAAGACCTTTTTTAATACTATAAGTCACAGAAATTCTCATGCATCGATCTGCCGGCGCACTCGAATGGGCAAGCTAGGCCACACCTACAGACCAGGGGAAACCGATCTAAATTCACACTATTCTTTTGGTTCCGGAGAGCAAATGCTGATAGTGTTGAGAAGTGGATGTTTGGTAGTGTGATGCCGTTGCAGGGAGATCGAGGTTCTTCGGACCACCGAGGGCTCACGGGATGATCGTTGTGCGCTCAAAGCAAAGCGTGGGACATTCAGGACGGCGTTGTGTACCTGTGGACTTTTGAGAGGGACATTTAGATATGCTAGTTTGTCTTCTTGGTTACTATCTTTAAAGAAGGTGGCCTCTTAAAGAGGGGTAAACTAAAATATTTAGAAATTAATGACTTTAAAAACTTTATAAGATAAATTTATCTTAATTTCTATCTAAATGTACTCTAACTTTATATAGTGTGTCTACTCTACCGTTCAAGAGGATTATAATCTACTCTAACAAAATAAATTATAAGTATATAAATGTGAAAACATAAATAAGATAGAGATAAACTTGGCACAAGTAATTTTTATCCCTTAGTATCGATGGCATGAATGTTGCCCCTAGTGTACGTTAAAGCTCTACCAAGGATATGCTTCCGGTCGGCACCGATTATGAATCTTGAGCCACCAAGGTAAGGTTTAATCACTAGCTTTTCTTTCGGTCATTTGCTGTTGTGATCACTTCGGAGCTTGAGCCATCAAGTCAATGGTCTCCGTGTTCCTATGCACGTGTCTTACCGTCGCTCCACACTAAGTCGAAAGGTCAATAGGCTTGAGCAACTCTGGCTCAAGTTGTCGGCGAGTCACCAAGACTCAAAGGCGCTGCAAGCTAGGATCACCTCTTGATCCCTTTTTCAAGCTACAGCACCTAGCTACAATTCACTCTAAGCCTATAAACACTAAACACTCTCTAATATTGTACTTAATCGACTTGGATGATCATTTTAAGTACTTTGGTAGTTTGGATGTCTTCTCAAGTGTCTATGAGATTCTTTGGACTCTAGTAGCATATCACACCTTCAAATGATTGAGTGCAGAGGTATTTATAGCCACAAACCTGCCAACTAGCTATTTTCCCAACGGCTCAAAAAAGCTGTTAACACCGGATGATCCGGTTAGAATAGTAGTACTAACATTAGATCATCCGGTGAGTACAAACTCAGAAACTAGTAGTTGAAACTCCACTCAATACCTCTGTGAACATCGGACACTCAAGTGTACCTTTAAATCCATCACTGGACCTTCTGGTGAGTTATCTTGAGTTATCCGAGCCTTTGCAGCCTCTATGTGAAAAATACTCCAATGCATTCATCTTCAGAGCACCGGACCTTCCGGTGGGTTGTTCTTCATTCTTCAATACTTCTAGTCACCTTTGCAAGAAATGTTCTGGTGCTATAATCTGGTGTGCACAAACTAAGCATCAGACCATCCGGTGGGTTGATCTTCAATCTCTTGCACTTGCATTCTTCTCTGCAAGAAATACTCTGGTGTTACCCAGTGTAGATCACCGGACTATCCGGTGAGATCCTCAACCTTTTCCCTCTTTGTCAGAAATACTTCGGTGGTCTCATATCCTATTCACCAGACTATCTGGTGATGCTATCAGCCTCTGTACACAATGCTTCGATAAGTGCAAACTCATCTACACCGAACCTTTCGATGGGGCAAATCTTCCTAAGACTTTTCCAATTCAATCAAACTTTGTCCCGGTTGCGGTGACTTCTTGATGTATTGTATCCATAAGACCTACTAACATATATTCTTAATATATATGTTAGTCTCAATAACTATGTTATCATTAATTACTAAAATCATAATCATTGTTTAATAGGGTCATTTTCGCTACAATCTCTTCTTTTTTGGTGATTGATGATAACAGAACTAAAGCAAATGGCAAATAGTAAATGATACAAATCGTAAAGAGCGTAAAGACTTATCACATTGCTTGGATGCATATTCTTACCATTTAGTCCCTTTTGTTGTGGCTCCCCCTTTCTCCATTGTTACCATCTCCCTTTATCGATCCATGCAAGAACTTCTCTCCTTTGTCAACCCAGGTGCCTCATGTTACTTCTTGTATCTTATTCCTCTCCACCTTTGTTAACTTCGGCATTTCTAGACATCTTGTATCTTGTTTCTTGCTTTGGTCATCGAACTTCTCCTTCTTTGTCAAAAATCTCAAAAAGAGCTATAAGCATATGTTGAACTCGAGGAAAAGCGTTATAGCACATGGAAGAGATTTTGATACCACCACTTCAAAGCGGACTACCCTAAGCTCAAGAAGAGAAAAGATCCGACCACGAATACAACAAGCACAAGAAGAAGGACAAGAAACCCTTCTTCAAGAAGAATTGTGATAAGATAGCCAAGAAGGCAGCTAAGACGACTTCCAGGGTGTTTGTGGTGGCTCTCAGCGACATCGACACTTCCTCAAGCTCGGAGGAGGAGGAGCAACCCATGAAGAACAAGAAGATGCCAAGTACTTCACCGACCTCTGCTTCATGACGGACGACAACGACAGTGAGCCCGAGCTTGATCCCTCTGAGGTACCACTCACCTACAACTAGCTTTCAGTTCATGTTGATACCTTGAATGATACGCTCATTAGCTAGGATAGATTGCTTAAGAAAGCGGTTCATGAAGTTAATGAACTCAAGTCTAGGCTAGAGTATTCTTTTTCTGAGCTTGAGTTGCTTAGGACTATAGCCAAGGTTGAGGATGAGTGTGAGAGTTTCTTGGTGGTCATGACTGAACTTGCCAAGCTTCAGAATGTGCATGCTCAAGTCCCCAGTCAGCTTGAGACTGCCGAGAAGAAGCTACATGAGGAGGGGTCTAGACCTAGTCTCTTAAGATAGTAAAATGATCACAATGCTAAAACTTAAGATGCTATCTAATTATGCTCTTTAACTGTGCTAAGAATATTTTTATTCATCTTGTCAAACTAAGCCTTGTATTGATATGTGGGTGATTGCATAGCCCGTCGGAGAGAACGTGGTTGTCTAGTTTGAACTTGACATAGCACTAGCATCTCTAATCTTTGCACTAGTCATGAAACTTTGGGTGCTCTTGTGGTGACATCTTTTGGATAATCGAACAACAATGATAAAAAACTTGCTATACTCTTAGTGCTTGTGCCATGAAATCATTTTGAATCCGTGTACGCTTTTGAGTTATATTGTTCACTCTTTGTAGTGCTTTGATATCTCTAGTTCTTGCAAGTGCTTTGTGATCTATATGTGAAGCTTTGTAGGTTTGCATCTTATTTGCATCTTCATGTTTTCCATCCTGTTTAGTCCTTGATGTTTGCATTGCCAAACGGGGAGAAAAGATGCATGAATCCACAAAGACAAATCTTGCATACTGAATGATGGAGAAAATCGATAATGAAAAATGTGCATTCATCAAGGGGTACCTAGAGCTTTTGCATTTGTACTTTTGGAGTTTATGGCTCACCTTTCTTCTCTTCACGGTGAGCTTTTTGTGCATTCTTAAATTCCTTCTTCTGTTCTTTGTAATGTTGTCAATTCACTCATCAAGGGGGAGATTGAGAAACCAAGTTGAGATATGCCTTGGTTTATGTTTTGTGATGAGCGATTGACAATGTGTGGCTTTTGTTAAGTGCTTGTTTGATTGCCAATGCATAGGTATGTACTGCAATGATAATCTTGTCTAACCAAAGTTGCAAGAAATTGGAGTTAGTTCAGTGCAGAAGGTTTTCACTCACTAGGCAATCTGGTGTGTGGGTTTTTGATCTCATTGGATAGTCTGGTGTATGACATATATGAGCACTAGACTAAATTCTATAGACAAGGTCTTCTGGCACCAAAATTTGAATCAAGAGCCGGATGGTTCGATGTGTGTACGGGTAAGCATGAGACTAATATATCCAGAGAGGTTGAAATATGTGCCTAGAGCAGAAGAACTCATCAGATCTTTCGGTGAGTGGAATAGGACAATACCAGACTAATTCTTGCAGAGAAGGTTTTTGACGCCAAATTTGAAGTGAGCGTTGGATCGTCCGGTGGGGACAATGATGCTTAAGGGTTAAGCAAACCCTCTAGGCCTATAAATAGAAGGCGTTGGCTGGTGGTAACCCTTGCACTAGACATTTGAGATCCAAGAGATAGGCTTTAGGGGAGATGAGAGGATAGGCTTAGCCTTGTAATAGGTTAGAGTTTTTAGAGAGGAAAAACTTCTTGGAACCTGTCTAAAATAGGGTTGACCTTTGAGATTAATGAAGTGTGAGTTTCTATATTCACTCGTGCTCACCTCCTTCCAGTCTCTTTCTTTTGACTCCACGTTTCCTTGCGAGTTTGTCTTTTGGATTGTGATTTTCGTTTCTCCTTTTGAGCTGAAATTTTCAGCACCATGCGAGGTTGATCTTCTTGTTGCTAGAGGCATAAAATGCGTGTACAATAGTACAAATTTGGGTATTGCATTCCCTTGCCTCTAAGTCATCAACTTAGAGATCTTTCTTGCCCGGTGCCTATCTTTTAGTCTTTTTTTGTAAAGTTTTAAGCTTTTTATGAAAAGGATCATGGATTGACTTTATATTGAACCTCATGTTCATACTTTATTCATAGAGTCACAGGGTTGCGGGTTTCTCTTGTTTTTCTCTCGTTTTGCTTCCGCTTTCCTTTTCGTTGAGGAGCATTGGGTGATCAAGTAGGTGAAGGCCATCAAGTTTCGTAAGAAATTTTGTGAGGCGCCTATTCACCCCCTTCTAGTCACCGTGTTCAGTCCTGCATCTTCTTTGGAATCCAAACCGATTGGAGCCCCTTTATGTTGGTGATGACTTCCTTAGGCACTCAAATGAGTTGGTTCCACCCCCGGTCCTTTCTTCCAACCATATGTGCAACCACCTTGCCATTGTTCTTCTTCTTGAGTTTATAGTGGTTGCTCTTGATGTTGGTCTTGTAATTAGGCTTGATGTAGATGTTGAGGGTCATGTTGGAGAGGTTCATGATCTTCTTCTTCTTCTTCTTAATCTCCTTCTTGACTTGCTTGTATTAGAAGGACTTGTGGTCTTCTTTATGATATTTAAAGCATGTCACAATAGACTCCTTCGTAAGCTTCTTCACCATGATAGTATGATTATCTTGTGGACATGGTTCTTGTCCTTTAATCTTGTCAAGTCCTTTATGAGTTTTTTCACTTCTTGCTTGAGCTCATCATTTTCAATGAGTTTATTAGATAGTTCTACAAGAATATTCTCAACACATATCTCATTGCAAAGGAGTGAGCTAGATAAATCAATTAAATCATCACAAGAAGTGCAAATATCTAGTCTAGGATTGAAATTAAATAGAGAGTTGGTTGCTCCAAATGGGTTTTAGATTGAGATTCAATAAACTCAAATTTTGCCATAAGCTCTTCATGCTCCTAATTTAGCAAATTGAATTTCTTCAATAATTGCTCATAATTAGAAACAAATGTAGCATGAGTGCAATTTAGGGCATTGAATTTCTTAAGTTCTTTAGATTATTTTTTAAGGGCTCTTTGTTGCTTATTAATCAAATAAAGAAGTTCATCATAGGAGGGAGAATCATCATCGAATTCATCATCACTTACGTTGCTATACATACCTTTGGCCAAAAGGCACTTGTGTGATAGCTTGTGCGATGACGACTTACATAATGATGACCTTGAGGAAGAGCTTCTCTTGGAAAAGTAGGTGGCGAAGTTGTCATCACTTGAGCTTGAATCTTCATCTTCACTCACCCATTTTTTCATGCTTATAAATGTTTTGACTCTTCTCCTTGTCTTCCTCTTGCTCTTGGTCTTCTTCTCCTTCTTGATGTGATAAATAGTTTTGACCAAGTCTCTTATGGAGATTCGATGATCAATCTTGGTATTAATCTTCTTGATGATCTTCTCCACTTGAGAGATGAGCTTGGACTTCGGGGTCCATTTTTTAAATCTTTTGTTGTGCTTTGCTCATCATATTCATTGCTCTCTTCATCTTCATCTTTATCTCCATCATCTTGTCTTAAGCTTGACTCTTATTCTTGCCTCCTCATCTTCGCCTTTATGTGTGGGTATAGTGCTTACTTTCTAGTGAGAGCGAGGTTCTTGGTATCGGATGAGGAAGAGGCTTTCACCCTATATTCATGGTCATCTCATGGGCGATGATATTACCGAGCACTTGACTTAGAGTCATCATCTTGATGTTGTTGTTGTCGTAGATGATGGAGATTATCAATTTGTACTTCGGAGGAAGAGCTTGAAGTATTCTTCTCACAACTTAATAATCATCAATTTGCCTTAAACTTAACATATTGATCTCATTGACAAAATATTCAAACATGAGTACATATCATTAGCATATTCATAGGCAAATTGTTTGGTGCTATTGTGCTTAGTAACAAGCACATAATATTTCTCATCACGTAAATCCTTTGTTGCTTCATGTATTTCAATGAGACTATTGTAAATATCATGTGCATTGGTGAGAGAATAAATATGATTAAATGTATCAACATTGAAAGATGATAAAATGATACTCTTCGCCAATACATCTAATTGCCTCTCCTTGTTGGTGACACATGGTCTCATCCCTTCTTCAGTGACTCTCTAAATATCTAAACCCTTAGTTTGCAAATAACAAGTCATAAGAATTTTTCACGGGGGAAAATTAGTGTCGTTGAAATGTGGAGTGCTATGGGTATCCATTTCAACCTCGGAAGTCACAACTCTAGGATGTTAAGCCTATCAAGAGCACGAGGCTCTGATACCAATTGTGAGCAATGGTGATGTCCTAGGGGGGTGAATTAGGACACTTAAAAACTAATGGCTCTAAAAATTTTACAAGATAAACCTATTTCAATTTCTATCTAAATGTGCTCTAGGTTTATCTAGTGTGTCTACTCTACGGCTCAAGAGGATTTAAACATACTTTAGTAAGGTAAATTAGAAATATGTAAATGCGGAAACATAAATAAGGTAGAGAGATAAACTTGGCATAAGGGATTTTTATCTTATGGTATCGATAGCATAAATATCACCCCTAGTCCACATTGGAGCTTCACCAAGGATATGCTCCCGGTCCGCACCCGGTCATGACTATTGAGCCACCAAGGCAAGGCCTCAAGACACCAAGATACTAAGGTAAGGTCTCACCACAAGCCTCTCTTCTGGTCACTTGCTGCCATGATCACTTCGAAGCTTGAGCCACCAAAGAAAGGGTATCCGCGTCCTCGTACAAGTGTCTTGTCACTGCTCCACACCAAGTCGGAGGGCCAACAAGCTTGAATAACTCTGGCTCAAGTTGCTAGCAAGTTACCAAGACTCTAAGGCGCTGATGTACCACTTGGTACAAGGTAAGATCACTCCTTGATCCCTTCTTCAAGCTGCATCACCTAGCTACAACTCACTCTAGGCCTATAAGCACTAAACACTCTCTAATATTGTGTTTAATCGTCTCGGATGACCACTTTAAACACTTTGGTGGCTTGGATGACTTCTCAAGTGTCTATGAGATTCCCCGGGCTCTAGCAGCATGCCACACTTTAAAATGAGAGAGTGGAGGGGTATTTATAGCCTCAAATCCACCAACTAGCAGTTTTCCCAATGACTTAGAAAAGTTGTTAACACCGAATGATCCGGTGAGAATAGTAGTACTAACAACAGATCATCCGGTGAGTACAACCTCAAAAACTAGCCGTTGAAACTCCACTCAATGCCTCTATGAATACTAGACACTCCGGTGTACCTTCAAATCCATCACCGGACCTTACGGTGAGTTATTTTGAGTCATCCGAGCCTTTGCAACCTCTTTGTGTAAAATGCTCTAGTGTATTTATCTTCAGAGCATCGGACCTTCCGGTGGGTTGTTCTTCCTTCTTCAACACTTGCAGTCGTCTTAGCAAGAAATGTTCCGGTGCTATAGTCTGGTGTGCACAAACCAAGCACCAGACCATCTGGTGGGTTGATCTTCAGTCTTCTGCACTTGCATTCTTCTCTGCAGGAAATACTCTAGTATTACCCAGTGTAGATGACCGGACTATCTGGTGAGGTCGTCAGCTTTCTCCCCCTTTGTCAGAATCACTTCGGTGGTCTCACGTCCTATTCACCGGACTATCTGGTGAGGTTATCGGCTTCTGGACATAATACTCTGGTGAGTGCAAACTCCTCTACACCGGACCTTCCGGTGGGGCAAATCTTTTTGGTACATCTCCAATTCAATCAAACTTTGTTCCGACTCCGGTGGCTTCTTGATGTATTGCATCTATGAGACCTAGTAACATATATTCTTGACAAACATGTTAGTCTCAATAACTATGTTGTCATGAATCACCAAAATCACTATCATAATCTAATAGGGTCATTTTCGCTACACTTGTGTTTGGAAACAAGGAAGCTAGAGATTCTCTTTCATAAGACTACTTTCGACAACTTTGGCTATCCATGCATCATCCTTCTTTGGTTGGTAACTTGAGTCTAGAAATCTAGATGGAGCGGAGCGGAGATGGGTTTTGCCTCCACCAGCACTCACCTGCATGTCCCCTGCCCCGCCCCATCCCGTCCTGAGACCGGGTGAAATTTTTTCTTGCCCCGTCCTTCTCCATGGAGCCCTAACTTTGACCCGACCCACCCCGCCCCGCTCCTATTAAAATTGTTAAAAGCTCTAGATCAAGTTTAATTTGAAGATAATAGCTACCACCACATACAAATAAATAAAAAACTGCATCTAAGATTTACGAGACCTAACATAACATGACAATAGTTACATACATGCATTAGTTTACTAAAAGTTTCATTATAATAGAATAATAAACTTCTTAATAAACTCGGTAAATGTGCATGTAATATATATTTTGACACAGGACTATGTCAAATATCTAACTATGAGGTATATGCACATAAGGAGTATATCATATATGGACAGGGTATGTACAACACATATTAGGCAGTTCCAAATATCACAGAACCGAATCATCGGTACCTGATACTCCCGGAATCAAGGAAGTATATATTAGGAAGGTCTAGGTTGGTTACCCAACTTGGAACGATCAATATCCAAAACAAATATATCTACTTGGACATCAAGGAAGATAACTCCCTATCGACTACGGCTGGATAGGAGTCGTTACCTCACCCCTATATAAGGCAAAAAGGCTGGGGGAGGAGGACCAGAGAGAGGCAAACATCAAGACCCTAGCAATGAAGCTACTAGGTTAAATTAGATCTGATCTACTCCTTGTAATAGTCTTAGCCACATTGCTTGTACTCAAGATCATCAATATACAGCAGCAGCACCCCCATAGGATGTAGGGTATTACTCTAATTGGAGGTCCAAACCTGTATACATCGTGTGTCTCGTCTCATGATTAATTCCTGCACTCGAAGGTACCCAGTCAATTTACGGACATATTGTCGGGAACTAATCTTCGACAGTTGGCATGCCAGATAGGGGACTTTTTCTATTTTGTAGCATTAATCATCTATCGGGCTCACTTTTGCGTCAGATTCTCCGACACTAGCTTCTACGACCACTTCAAGTCAACGGTGGACATCTTCGAGTCCCCTCCCGTCAACTTTGAGATCATCTTTGGAACTATGGTCTTCTGTTGGGATGATCAAGGTGGACTGATCCATACCGGTACCCTCGAGTCCAGACCATTGGATGCGTACCGCGAGTTGGGACATCTCAAGTGAGATCCCACAGAGCCTAATGTTCTCCAATGCATGGACACCGACAACGACGAGGGTGGTGATGGTGACTCCAACACTAGCTAGAGCAGTCGAATAGATCGATTCGTGTTTATTGCCAGAGGTGACGACCCCCCATCGGCTGATCCAACGGTGATGGTCCAAACACTGTGGTCAACAATGGCGCAGAAATTCTTGCGGTGACAGTCATCGCTGTCGATGGTACCGACACTGAGTTACCACCCGAAACATCCGCAACTGGAGCTTTACGTGCACCTGACACGACCCTCCACCGGCGGACCATAGGAAGGCAAATGCCTCCTAGCCTTTCCCGACGACTTTCGGTGGGTGTGCCTCCACCTGTGATAGCCCACGGCTCAAGTGACAAGCTCCCTCTGAACAGGCATCATGAGGCTTCATCGGCTCGACCGCAACCGAGCCTCGATAGCGACATATTAAGTACTCCGAACGCTAACATGCAAGGTGCTCATCTGATTCTCAGATCCCTTCTAGAATTGGATCCGACGAATCCATTGACTCCTATGGTCAATCAAGTCAAGATCCTACTCGATGCAGCTTAGATCCAAGTTGCTCAAGCAAACAATCCCCACAACTCCTGACTCCCCAGTCGGTATTGTCCCAGCTCGAGGAGCCACAGGTGGGAACGCTCTCGAGTAGAGGAATCTCAGACGAGAAGCTCAGGTGGTCGAGCTCGAACGTGACACTGTGGGCTAAACTATACCTGCCCTATCCATAGGCGTAGAAATTAGGAAGACCTGAGAAACCATATTCCTTACAAACAGCATGATTTACGTATGGCGATCGAAAATCTTCGTGAGGAACACCGTGAAGACGATCACCGCTAGTACGACCGCAGATCTATAGGATGAGATGGTCGACATGACTCCCCTGCTCGAAAAGACAGGCGTGATAGTCCCCCACCACCTTCTCCTGAGGAGTTCGACGGGGGTTGCGAGACTTTTGTACGTGAACTTTGGTTCGGTGGCTCGAGAAGTTCAAAGCGGGCTTGATCCAGAAGTACGACGGGAAGATCAATCCCAATGAGTGGTTGCAGATCTACACCACTGTCATTCAAGCAGCTGGTGGTGACAACTGAGTAATGGCCAATTACCTATTAACCGCCCTTGGTGGACTCACAAAGCCTGGTTGCTAAAACTTGTCACCCAACTCAATTCATTCGTGGGCAGAACTTAAGGCTCAGTTCATAGCCAACTTCCAAGGAACATTCGAGCGCCCAGAAATGGAGAATGACCTCCACCAGCTGCACCAAGGTGACAACAAATCCCTTTGAGATTTCATTCGCCAGTTCAACGACAAGCATAACATGATCCTAGACATCTCTGGTTAGTCGGTAATCATTGCCTTCAAACGAGGTGTTCAGGACATGGATTTGCATGGAAAGATGGCTACTTGGAAGTTCTGTACGATCAAAGAGCTTTTCGAGTTGTCCGATAAGTGCGCAAAATGAGAAAAAGATCAAAAGAGCAGGTGCACACTAAAAACCTTCAATCTGACAAGAACAAACCCAAGTCCTCGAAGAGCGAAGGAAAAAAGAACAAACCCAGTGACAAGCGCAAGGGTCCCGATACGACTATAGTTGCGGTCGACATGAGCAAATTGCGCAACACTGGGGACAACAAAGGCCTCAGTCGAGGTGGCAAAAAGTGGTGTCCGATCCATCAGAGCAACCAGCATGACTTCACGAGTGCTATGTGTTTAAAAAGAAACTTAATGAAAAGATCAAGGCAAATGCTGAGCGTAGTAATAAGCAGGCTAAGGTGTCATCGAGGCCAAAAATTCCAAACTCGTAAGTCTTGCTAGCACTTCTAAATCCGACGACACCAAAGACAAGACCCATGACGGCGCCAGCAACAAAAAGGCCGATGGCTGCGTCAAAGGCAACGTCCCTCAACCCGTCTGAACCATCCAAGACGGTTAAGGTTGGGGCTAATCTTGACCCCAAATAGAAACTCGAGCTCATCACCTTCCTCTAGCAAACCAAGATGTGTTCGCATCGCAACCGTCCGATATGCTTGGGGTCCATAGGGAGGTGATCGAGCATCAGCTAGCTATTAAACCTGACACCAAACCTGTGGTGCAGAAGTAGTGAAGATTTGCAAAAGATAGGAAGCATGCCATCCAGGAGGAGGTCGATAAGCTCCTAAAGGTGGTCTTCATTCGAGAAGTGTGTCATGCTACATGGCTCACAAATCCCGTCCTCGTCAAGAAAGCCAATGGCAGATGGAGAATGTGCGTCAACTTCACCGACCTCAACAAGACTTATCCCAAGGATCCTTTTCCTCTCCCGCGCATCGACCAGATCGTCAACTCTACGGCTGACTACGAGTTGCTATGTTTTCTAGATGCCTATTCAGGGTATCACCAAATTATCATGGGATTAGAGGATGAGGAGAAAACGGCTTTTACTACTCCCTTCGGTGTATTTTTCTACGTAAAGATGTCTTTCGGTTTAAAAAATGCTCATGCTACATATCAAAGGTGTATTTGAAACTATCTACAACCCCAAATCGAGTATAATGTAGAAGCATACGTCGATGATATTGTAGTCAAATAAAAACCAGAAACGCATTGTTTTACGATCTCAAGGAAACGTTCGACAACCTCAGGAGTATCACATGATGCTCAACCCCAAAAAATGCACTTCTGGTGTGTCGTCCGGTATGCTTCTCGGCTTCTTGGTGTCAAGTCATGGCATTGAGGCCAACCCGCGCAAAATTGAGGCTCTCGACCAGATGCGGTCACCTTGAACACTGAAGGAAGTCCAGAAACTGACAGGTTGCATTGCTACTCTTAGCCGATTCATTTCTAGGATAGGCAAGCGAGGATACCTTTCTTCAAGCTGTTAAAGAAACAAGATTGGTTTGAGTGGACAGAAGAAGTGGAGCGTGCCTTCCAGGACTTAAAAAGGTACTTATCTTCTCCATTAATCCTTACACCACCTAACGAAAAAGAGGAGCTCTTTTTGTATATTGTAGCTACCCCACAAGTTGTAAGAACAGTACTGGTGGTCCAATGGGAATTCCCGAGAAAAAGGCCAAGATCCAGAAACCTGTTTACTATGTGACCGAGGTTCTACACAATACTAAGCTACGATACCCACAAGTACAGAAGCTGATATATGCACTCTTGATGTCTTTCTGGAAATTACGGCACTACTTTCAAGCGCACAGGATCACTGTCATGATGACGTACCCGATGAAGGATGTAATATGCAATCAGAAAGCTACTGGATGAATCGCGCAATGGGTGGTAGAGCTAAATGAGTTCAACGTAAGCTACGCACCACACACAAGCGTGAAATCCGGAGTGTTAGCGGACTTCATCGCCGAATGGATAAGCGTTGAAGAAATAAGGCCAAACATGATCAAAGATCACTGGATGCTCTTCTTTGATGGATCGCTCATGCTCCAGGGCGTGGGGGCTGGCATTGTACTCAAATCTCCAACGGCGACGAACTTAGGTACTTTGTTTAATTAGACTTTAAAGCTTCCAACAATGTTGCAGAATATGAAGGACTAGTAAACGGGCTCCACATAGCTTCATCACCTGGAATTAAATGAGTTCTTGTGAAAGGGGACTCATAGCTAGTCGTTAACCAAGTTCAAAAGGAGTATCAGTGCTCGGACGACAACATGGTGGCTTATTTACTTGAGGTACGAAAGCTCAAGCAAAAGTTCAAAGGGCTAGAAGTAACGCACATCAGAAGGAGTGATAACTCTGGTGCAGATGAACTTGCTAGACTCGCTTCTTCTCGAGCATCGGTACCCATAGGGGTCTTCATTGAGAAACTCCTTAAACCATCTGCCTTGTCAATTCGGCAAACGGATGCTGCCCAACCTAACTAGCAGTTTGGCCAGGTCAGCGAGGCAAAACCGGCGGACATGAATGCTGCACTACTCGAACGCAACTCGACTTGGATGACTCTGTACCAAGCCTATCTCAAGGGTCATAACATCCCTGATGATGAAGCATATGCAGAGAAAATTTCTCGTAAATCCAAGCTCTATGTTTTGATAAACGACAAGCTCTACCGAAAGGGGAGTAACAGAATCTTGATGAAGTGCATCACTCAGGAAGAGGGTAGTAAAATATTGCTCTATAACCATGGAGGCATGTGTGGTAATCATGCGTCTTCTCGCACCTTGGTCGGAAAAGTTTTGCGCTAGGGATTCTATTGGCCGACTGCCCACCAAGATGCTTCTGAGCTGGTCAAAAAGTGTGAGAGCTGCCGATTTTTCAGAACGCAGATTACTCGATCAGCCCAAGCTCTGTAAACAATTCCTCTTTCTTAGTCTTTCTCTATCTGAGGCTTAGATATCCTGGGACCATTCCCAAGGGCCCAAGGTGGTTACAAGTTACTATTTATGGCTATCGACACGTTTACCAAGTGGATTACAAGTTACTATTTATGGCTATCGACACGTTCACCAAGTGGATAGAGGTTGAACCCATAGGCAAAATAACTACAGAAGCGGCCAAGAAGTTCATGAGGAGCATAATTACTCGATTCGGTATTCCGTATTAGATAATTATGGATAATGGTAGCCAGTTCAGAAGTGGGACCTTTATTGCGTTTTGCGAAGAATGCGATACCAAAACTTCTTTCACCTCAGTAGCTCACTCGCAGAGTAATGATCAAGTTAAGCATGCTAGTGGTATAGTCTTACAGGGCATCAAAACTTGGGTCTTTGACAGGCTAAAAGCCTACTCGAAACGTTGGGTAAAAGAACTTCTCTCAGTACTATGGGCCATTCATACTTCGACCGATAGGGCTACCGGTGAAACTCCGTCCTTTTTGGTTTATGGAGCAGAAGCGGCGCTCCCGACTGAGTTGTATCCTGATCACCTCGAGTGGAAAGCTACTCCAAATAAAGGCTGGAGCAATTACGAGCGGACGACATAAATTTACTCGAGGAGTACCGAGATTGAGTGTCTATTCGAGTAGCTAAATATTAGCAGGCATTGCATAGATATCAAAGCCAGAGAATTCAGCCCAGGAAACTCGTTGTTGTGGACCTTGTCCTATGAAAGGAGCAGAAATAGGCCCAACACCAAAAGTTATCGCCTAAGTGGGAAGGACCTTACATAGTAGTCAAAGTCACTCGACTTGGATCAGTATGAATATCTACTCCAAACGGCGAGATACTCGAGCACTCGTGGAATATCGATCAGCTCCAAAAGTTTTATTCATGGAAAAGGTAGGTTACATGTAAGTCAATTATATTCGATTCGGTTAGCTACTCGATTACATATTTTTTGTCTTTTTCCCTATAATCCGTGTGGCTAGTGCAAAATTGGCAGAAAGGATCCACCTAGCTCTTGCAAATAATGAAGATCCGCAACCTCCAAAAGTTTGGAAGCGTATGGACCCTCATTCGCCCTTGGAGGATTCAAGGAACCTTTTATACTCCGCCCTCGGGTAGTAGCTGATCACTCCAGGAACCAGCCGCCGACCAGTATAAGGACTAAGAAAAGTGGTTGAGGCAAAGACTTTGCTGGAGCTGCTGACCAGCACCGGTGATGCTAAGTGGTCTTCTGCATGGCGCGAAGGCGATCTGGTGGTTGTCGATGGAGAAGGTGATCGCGTCACCTTAGCCGGCGATGACTCGGGGGATCCGCCACCGAAGACCTCGATGCCCGCCACACTCGAGTCGTCATCATAAAAGGAAGTGATGATCATGACCTCAAGAAGTACCATGGCGAGAGGCCTAAGGGAGAGGACTTCTTGGATTGGCTCAAGAGGTGGAGATGGAGTGGAGGCCATGGCTTCAAGCTCTATGAGTCCTAGGAGGCAATGGGCAAAGGAAACAGAGACGACAAATAAACGGCTTTGAGTCCCCTCTATTTATAGTGGGGGAAATGGGTCATACTGTGTAAATGTAGCCATCAAGATCCGAAATGATGGTGCCGCCTCGGACGCGTAGTGCGTTCGGCAGAAGTTGAGAACATCATGATGGCGTTATGGCTTTTCTCGTCTCTGCAAAGAGGAATGGGCGGCCATTACGACATGTCAAATCAAGGTTGCAGTGAAAACGAGCACAAATGGGAGTGGGGTCTCTTAATGCCCACCTACCTGGCGGTTTGAGTTTACTCGATAACCACATTCCAGTTAAAACTGTAACACTCGAGGGCTTGCATTCTGTAGTATTCAGTCGAGAATAAGCTTTACTCTTTGTCCGACTCCGTCATCGAGTACATAGTTGAGAACGAGCATTACTCTTCGTCCGACTCCATCATTGAGTACATAGTCGAGAGCTATAACACTACTCTTCGGTCAATGGTACATGTACATCCTTTTCTACTCTCTGATCGAGTAATTTCATCCTCAACCATAGAGTCGGGGGCTACATCGCAACACCATATTTCTTTTATATGTTTTTTACAAAATTTTATCTAGCTCTGCGTCGACCACGTTAATTAGAACCAACGGAGGCATGTGTTGGGTCAATGATGGACAACTATACCTTAGGAGGCATAACGGCACAGAGATTGTCAGACATCTCACGCCTAACGGTCAAAAGGGTTCTGAAGTCCTAGTCCGCCTCGTGTGTGCTCTCTATCGAGTTCATGTTTGTATGCTGATCGAATGCGCAAGTTGATAAAAGTTCGCAGAAAATTCAATATGCTCTTTCTTTTTCTAGTTCTGTATTAGTCTTTTCCTCATTATTACAATCTTCTCGAGTATTCGAGGGCCGCACATCTAATGGCTTATCTAGTTAAGATTTCAGGTGTTCACAGATGTGTAATCACATGGTCTTTAGAATGATGACAACATGTAACCTATTAGTTATTGCATCTACTTATGCTAATACTATTTCATCGACAAGGGAATAGCAGACAAAAGCATAATAGACTAGAAAAATGTGGTATTGTTGCGGGCATTCTCAGATCATAAAATATGTTTTAAAAGTGTCAGAGCCGAATGGATCATCAGTGCGAGGGACTCGCCTCACTATCATCACTAGACAAACTAAGCCTTAATGATGTGCGTTTGCCTGATGTTCTGAAGGTAATATGATAAGTCGATTGGTGGAGTTTTGATGTTGATGATCCAAAGGCTCCGACCAGAACAGATCGAGAACCCTCGCAACCACTGCACCACTACTTTGCGGTTATCGACCGTGCCAAGATGTGGTTGACCTCACCAAGAAGGCTTTTCCTGCAAGTGAATCAAGAACACAAGCAAGAACAGGTAGATACAATCTGAATATTGCTAATTACCAATGAATTACTCAAGTTGGGGTTCCACAAACCGAACAAGTGGCAAAATTGTATTAAATAGAATAATCTGAGCAAAACTCAAGTCTAAACTATGACAACTACTATGTATATATAGGGGGACATGAGGAGGTTGACCTAGGGTTGTGCAGCTGTGGAAAGAGGCGTACACAACTTAGACTCTGACCCCGACACGATTACAAGACCCAACTAGGTCCAAAACATTCGTGCATTACATTATTTCTTTGACTCTAACTAAACTATAAAGAATATTTGGTCAAGCTCTTATCCATTGGAAAGGCCTCATCGTAGTTTTCCAGAATGTCCAAGATTGTCTAAAACGGGCTTCGTATGAGAGAGTTATGCCCGTTTAACTGACGTGATGTCCTGCGACTCGACCACGATCACGACCATAACTAGAGCTCAGCCTCGAGTCCGAGTAGACTTGGACTTCGAGGGGTGATGTCCGGGTAAGGTTGTGGTGCTTCTCCCACGTTCCTAAGTAATAAAACATCACAAGAATTAGTAGTAATCCATCCAAGGAACCATGAACAACAAGGAATGAGTTCACCTGGTGGTTTAATTATCGCGCACGTGCTCTTATAATTGGACCTTGTATGATTTGAGGAATATTAATAGTATTGATCATATTTGAAGGAGCCATGGGCTCATTATCCTCTCCCTCTTGAATTGGAGTCATCATCGACTTAAGCCTATCTTCTTCTCCCAAGTATGCCTTCAAATCTGAAATGTTAAATGTGGGACTAACCCCAAAATCTACAGGTAGGTCCAGTTTGTATGCATTGTCATTAATTTTCTCAATTATCTTAAATGGTCCATCAGCTTTAGATATCAACTTTGATTTTCTTAGTTCTAGAAACCTATTATTCCTCAAATGCAACCAAACTAAATAACCCAGTTCAAATTTTATTTCCTTCCTACCTTTACTTCCAGCAATCCTATACTTTTTAGTCATGCTCTCTATATTCTTTTTAGTGGTTTCACGCAACTTAAGAATAATTCAGCATGTTTCTTAGCATCTAAATTAAGTCTTTCAAAAGCAGGCAAAGGTAATAAATCAATAGGAGCATAGGGATTAAATCTATACACTACCTGGAACAGACTTACCTTGGTGGTGGAGTGTACGACCTATTGTAAGCAAATTCAATATGTGGTAAACACTCTTCTCATATCCTCAAATTCTTCTTTAGAACTGTCTGTAACATGGTCGATAATGTACGGTTGACAACCTCTGTTTGACCATCGGTTTAGGGATGACACGTAGTAGAAAACAGTAGCTTTGTCCCCACTTTATTCTGAAGTGATCTCCGAAAGTGACTCAAAAACTTTGTGTCATGATCTGAGACGATAGTATTAGGCACTTCATGTAGTCGAACGATTTTCTTGAACAACAAATCAGCTATATTTGTAGCGTCATCGCTCTTGTGACAAGGTATAAAATGTGCTATTTTAGAAAAAAATGATCCACAATTACAATATGCTATCCCTCCCCCTCTTTGTCTTAGGAAATCCTAAAACAAAATCCATGAAAATATCATCCCAAGGTGCACTAGGAACAGGAAGAGGAATGTAAAGACTATGAGGATTTAAGCGAGACTTAGCTTTATTGCAAGTGGTGCAACGTGACACGTAACGCTCGACATCATGTCTCATATTTGGCCAAAAGAAATGAGCGACTAGACCATCTTCAGTCTTCTTTGCTTCAAAATGTTCTATCAATACTCCTCCATGCGCCTCCTGCAACAACAAAAGACGAATGGAGCTAGCTAGAATGCATAGCTTGTTAGCACGATAGAGCAATCCGTCATTCAGCACATATTTATTCCATGTTTTCCCTTCTTTACAATGTTCAAAAACTTCTTTAAAGTCTAAATCAACAGCATACAAGTCCTTAATGATCTCTAAACCAAAAATCTTATGATGAAGTTGAGATAACATGGTATAACGCCTCGAAAGCGCATCAATAATTACATTTTCCTTTCCTTATGTTTTTTGACATATGAAAAAGACTCAATAAATTCTACCCATTTAGCATATCTTTTATTTAGTTTAGCTTGACTTCTAATATGTTTCAGCGATTCATGATCAGAATGTATAACAAATTCTTTAGGCCATAGATAATGTTGCCAAGTTTCAAGCACACGAACTAAAGCATACAATTCTTTATCATAAGTGGAATAATTTAGACTTGGCCCACTTAATTTCTCGTTGAAATAAGCAACAGGTTTACCTTCTTGAATTAGCACACCTCCAATTCCAATCCCACTAGCATGACATTCTAATTCAAAGATCTTACCAAAATCAGGGAGTTAGAGCAATGGAGCATAGGTGAGCTTCTCTTTCAATAACTTGAATGCTTGTTCTTGTGCAGGTCCCCATTCGAAAACTACTCTTTTCTTTGTCAACTCATTTAATGGAGCAGCAATGGTGCTGAAATCCTGCACAAATCGCCGATAGAATCCCGTAAGACTATGAAAGCTTCTCACTTATGTAACAGTCTCAGAAGTTGGCAAGCTCTTTATGGCTTCGATTTTTACTTCATCCACCTCTATTCCCTGTGGAGTAACAACATAGCCAAGAAAAGAGACTCGATACATGCAAAAGGTGCACTTTTTGAGGTTACCGAATAAACGTCCATCTCTCAAAACATTAAAAACAACACGTAAATGATCAAAGTGTTATACTTGTGTCTTGCTGTAAATCAAGATATCATCAAAATATACTACCACAAATCTTTCAATGAAAACACGTAAAACTACATCAATCGCATGAAAGTACTAGGTGCATTAGTTAACCCAAAAGGCATTAGCTAACCACTCATACAAGCGAAACATAGTTTTAAAAGCGGTTTTCCATTCATCTCCAAGTTTCATCATAATTTGGTGGTATCCACTTTGCAAGTCAATTTTAGTGAAAATTATAGAACCACTCAACTCATTAAGCATATCATCTAACCTAGGGATAGGGTGACGATATCTTATAGAATATTATTGATGGCTCTACAATCAACACACATACGCGAACTACCGTCCTTCTTAGGAACCAAAAGAACGGGAACAACACATGGGCTAAGACTTTCTCATACATAGCCGCGGTCCAAAAGATATTGGACTTGTCACTGAATTTCCTTAGTCTCTTCCAGGTTGGTCCTATATGCAGCACAGTTTGGCAAAGTTGCTCCTGGAATAAAATCAATTTGATGTTCAATCCCTCGAATAGGTGGTAATCTCGGGGGTACCTCAGTTGGAAATACATCCACAACTCCTGCAGAAGGTTAGCAACAGTAGGAGGCAAAGAGCTAGATATATTCTCGAGTAAAACAAAGGTCTGTTTGCATATCAAAGCATAGCATGGTAGCTCATTAGCATAAATTTCAGCAAAGTCAGATTTAGTAGCAAGCATAACACACCCTTTCAGTCTAATTTCATCGGACTTAGAAGTTGTTGTCGCTTTCTCCTTTTTGGGTGGAAAAACTTTTTTTGCTACTTGCTGATTTTCAGATTCATTCTCAAACTTTCTCTTATTTTCAGCTATCTCTTGTTCACATTTCACAATTTCAGCAAGGGTTAAAGCTTGAAAAATTATTTTCTTTCCTTTATGCATAAGGGTGTACTTATTACTTCTACCATAATATGTTGCATCAGTATCAAACTCTCATGGTTGTCCTAACAAAAGTGAACTTGCTTGCATGTGTACTACATCGAAATTAGCACAATCATGGTATGATCCAATAGAAAAACGCATCCTATCCGTTTGTATTACCTTCACCTTACCACTGTTGTTGAACCATTGAATATGACAAATGGTGAGGATGGTTTCTTGTCGGCAAGGCAAGCTTCTTGATCATATCTGAACCTACCAAGTTATTGCAGCTTCCTCCATCAATAATGACTCGAACACAATAATCCTTGACTATGAGGAATATCTAAAACATATCGTGGTATTGTAGCTATTCCGCTCTCCATTTGAATGATTAACACTCGCTGCACAATGAGGGTCCAATAATCCTCCGTGGTAGTGGCATCGAACACATCCTCATGGTCGATATTCGTCTCACGTCCATCCTCATCACCTAAATGGTTAGCATATTCATCCTCAACATCACTAGCACTTACATATCGATCGTCTTTTGTTACAATGTACGCTCACTGACTTGGGCAATCCTTCATGACGTGGCTTATTTCCTTGCATCGGTGGCATACAATCCTAGTCGATCGGCCTGTAGAAGCAACCGAAGAAGAGCTCTTGGCTGGACCCTACACACTTACGGGTTTGCTTACCTCGGAAGCGTGTGATGGTGTCGAAGGTACTGCTGAACGCGTCGTACTCGAGAAGGGGGCAGCAGACCATGTAGCTGGACGTAGGGCTATTTTGACTTGTCCCATTGTTGATTTTGAAGTGGTCGTGCTTCCAAAATTGCTCCTTGGCCTCTGTTGTCATCCCTGCAATTCTTTTTCTATCAAACATGCAAGTTAGAACAATCTAGGAACACTATTGTATTCTTTGCAATCAACTATGTCCTGAATTTCACACTTTAACCCTCCATAAAAGCATGCCGTTGTAGCCTCTTCATCCTCTATAACATCAAAATGTAACATAATAATTTTTAGCTCCTGATAATATTCTTCTACAGATCTATCACCTTGGTTTAAGCGCTACAATTTCTTACTCAAATCACATTTAAAAGAGGGAGAAACAAATCTGTTACGCATAGCAACCTTTAAAGCATTCAATATGGTAGGCGCTAATCTATCGATGCATACTCTATTCCACCAGATAATTACAAATTCTTTAAATTCACTAGTGGCTTGCCTAACTCTATGCACTTCAGAAACTAAATGAGCATTAAACTTCTGTTCAACCATCATCTCCCAATCTAAATACTTTTCAGTATCATAAGCACCCGCAAAAGATGGTATGGTAAATTTAACCTTAGCAAATGGATCATCATTAACACGTAGGTTATGTTGCTGAAAATTGTTACCTCTTATACCTTGACGGTTGAAGTTTAATTGGTTCCATTGTCGTGCATCAAAGGCGTCTTATTCTTGCCTCAAAATTTCATCATCAGCGATGGACTCCTCTTGCTCATGGTCCGCGCCACGAGGATCCACCTGCCCATGGTTTGGTGGCTGATTAACCACTTGATCAAAGTGTGTATTGAGCATGGCAATACTATCATTAAGTCATTGCAATGTAGTGTTTGTCTTCGTAAGCTTCTTTTTGAAGTAGTCAGTAATAGCTTGTCGATGATCATGAAACACCATTGTGAGTTCTTCCCTCAAAATACAATCCTGTGCATCCGATGCTTCTCCTACCATGGTTAGTCGAAGATAGAAAGCAACGAAAGATAAATTATCCCTATCGACTACTAGGTGGTGGAGGTTGAGTCACAGACTCTCAAGTGTCTTGCCACACTCTTTCAAGTGTTCTTACCAATCACCGCAGTTGGCACAACCAGTGGCTAGTTTGTGATACCTTATCGGGTGCGAGTGAGGTAGTTGCAAGGGGAGAAACTGTTCTGAATGAGATAAGGTGTAGCTTATACAGGTAGTATTTAGTAGCAAGGAATATTAATAATTGAAATCAGATTAGCAAAGTTGAATAAAAGTTAACAATACTCGTCACAGTTACTGGCCCAAACACGTTTCTAGAACTAGCTCAAGCAAGCCGAAAACTATAACAGACACAAGCACAATGGAACAAAATTCGCAATGCAAACTAATTCTCTCTTTTTTGAATTATCTCTCTCTCTCTCTCTATCTCTCTCTCTCTTTGCACTCTTTGCTTCTTTTTTTTGCACTCCTTGCTTCTTGCTTGCTTTTCTTTTTTTCTTTTATTTTTTTGCGAATGTGATACAAACTCAAAACTCTTCTACTGCCTTTACTAAGACCAGTAAGGTATGTGGGTAACAAACTTTTTTCGGAGAGCAGGGGTATAAAGGTAATAAAAATATACTCTCTCTCTCTCTCTGAACTTTGGCTACCTCTGTTTCGGCCATGGATTGCTACTCGAACTTTGTCGGACAATGCTCGATATGAAGTGTGTATTGATGAGGACATCACTCTTTCGGATACACACACACCGAGTATTCCTCCAACAATAGGTCCATTGACACGAGCTCGTGCACGTCAACTAAATCATTAGGTGAGCTCGTTCCTTAGTGTTCCTTTATATTTTGATAAGGATGGGATGCTACTGAATAATTGTGATGTATTGTTACTTAGGAACACGGGAGAAGAACAGCAAGGGCGCCCAAGCCAAGGTGGAGGTCCAATCAAGTTCGAGTCCGTTTCGGAGTCCAGGATCAGCCTGCACTAAAATCATCGCCCAGGACGCATACGGACTCCGTTTTCGACGTTCTATACATGGTTGGAAAGCTAAGGAGATAAGCTTTCCAACGGGACTGGTCCCATGTCCAAATTCTTTCTGAGTCAACAGGAATCATCGAAATAAGTGGACATCCAAAATCTGTCAGCGTGCTGCGCCACCATCTTTTGGGCCGTTGGGTCGTGTAACGTGTTGGAGTCCATTAGGGACGCATCCAGGGGTCCTTGGCCGACCCTAGTCTTTTATATACAGTAGCCACCGCCCTAATTAAGGTTGGGTTTTGCTTAGATATTGATCTATACACAGATTGTGAGATTTTCGCTCTTGTTCCGGACCGACTAGGCTGCCACAAGTGTTTGTGGAACTCCAACTTCGAGTGCTTGAATTCTATTCGCAATATTTCAGATTGCATCTTCTATGTTCTTGCTTGTGTTCTCGGTACGCTTGCAGGGATTGAGCCTTCTTGGCGAGGTCAACCGCGCGACACGGTTGATAACCAACGGAGCTGTGGTGTAGTGATTGCAAGGGAGATGATCTGTTCGGGTCGAAGCCTTTGGAACATCAACGTCGAGTTCTCCACCCACCAACTTATCGCTACCTATCGGAAGATCAGGCCAACATTACTCATCATGTATGGAGGTGTCCGAGAGCAGCCAGAAACAAATATGCTCAACTGGACTATGGAGGCAAAATCGAATGGATAGTTGAATCCAAAAGGATGGTCAAATCCAACTAGTGGTTGAATCCGAAGAGGTGGTCGAAAACGACTAGTGATCAAGCCTGAGAAGATGGTTGAAGCAACTAGTTATCAAACCTGAGTAGATGGTTGACTCGACTAGTGGTCGAACTCAAGTAGATGGTTGAAGCGACTAGTGGTCGAACACGACTTGATGGTCGACTCGACTAGTGGTCGAGTTCGAGTAGATGGTTAAGCGACTAGTGGTCAAACTCGATTAGATGGTTGAAGTGACTAGTGGTCGAACACGACTTGATGGTCGACTCTACTAGTGGTCGAACTCGAGTAGATGGTTAAAGCGACTAGTGGTCGAACACAACTTGATGGTTGACTCGACTAGTGGTCGAGCTTGAGTAGATGGTTGAGCGACTAGTGGTCGAACGTGAGTTGATGGTCGACTCAACTAGAGACACAATCTCGACTATAGCAAACAAGGGCAGGCCGAGATACACGATGACTAAACAGCAAGACTCGACACTAGAAACTAGATCACGATGACTCGACCAGCAACGAAGACACCAACAATACGACGACTAAACAGCAAGACTCGACACTAGAAACTAGATCACGATGACTCGACCAGCAACGAAGACACCAACAATGGACTCAAACTCAACAATGTGAATACTAAAAACAAAATTGTGAAAAGCTCAAAGTGGTTTGGACAGTGGAAGAACTAAAACATAAATCTTTTTATGGGGTAATTTTCTGGACACTAGGTAATGGAACTCGATGAAACAAAATGGATAACTAAGATTACCTAACGGGAAACCTGGCTCTGATACCACTTGATGCACTTTTGCCTGATCTTCTGAAGGTAATATGATAAGTCAATTGGTCCAAGTTTTGATATTGATTATCAAAGGCACCGATCAGAACAGATCGAGAACCCTTGCAACCACTACAACCACTATAAGGACTATGTAGTCAAGCTCTTATCCATTAGAAAGGGATCCTCGTAAGCTTTCCAGAATATCCAAGATTGCCTAAAACGGACTTCGTATGACAGAGTTATGCCTATTTTACTGACTTGCTGTCCTATGACTCGACCACGACCACGACAACGACTAGAGCTCAGCCTCAAGTCCGAGTAGACTTGACCTTCGAGGGGTGACGTCCGGGTAAGGTTATGATGCTTCTCCCACATTCTTAAGCAATAAAACATCACAAGAATTTAGTAGTAATCCATCCAAGGAAGCATGAACAGTAAGGAACAAGTTCACCTCGTGGTTTAATTATCACGTATGTGCTCTTGTAATTAGACCTTGTTTGATTTGAGGAATATTAACAGTATTGATCGTATCTAAATGAGCAATGGGCTCATCACTTAACGACTTGAGGAAGGCTGGAACCACCAGCTGAACGCTTTCAATAAGTTTTGAGGCCTCCTCGCTAGTATAGTTAAACTCGATTGTCACCAATGAGGTATCGAGCGCGAGATTGTAACTCTTGAGGATACCTAGCAATGTGGCGGCGCTTGTAGAGGCTGATTAGGACATGAGGTCGAGTGTTTGCTCCTTCATCTCTTGAAGAGCAAGGACCGCACCATCCCATTGAGCGATGGCAGCATCAAGTTGAGTGATGGCAGCATCCTGTTGAGCGATGGTAGCATCCCGTTTAGTCAACATGGCCTTCCTTCAGCTCGCGCTGTCTTCACTTGATTCCTGAGTTTATCCCGATACTTGGCTTCATGGTCAATTTTCTTCATTGCATCAGAAAGAAGTTTTTCCTTGTTGTTATAGGAGGACTCAAGGCCTGAAGAAGGTAAATCAGAAAGTAATTTTTGTTAGTCACCCAATAATCGAATCGTGCACTTGTGATCGGGGGTAGACTTCCGTTCGATTTTCTCTCTCTGCGCTTTGAGTTTATTTTGGTGGTTGGCCTTGGCGACAGCTACCTAAGCGCCTGTGACTTGAAGAAGAACCTTTATCGCTGCCCGTGGGTCATTATTTGGGATCGATATTGAGGTTTCATTTCCCTTAAGCTATGGGTCTTCTTCGGGTGTGCTCGAGGCAGGATCTTTAGTATGAGGAGTTGGAGCTGAGGCTGAGTCAACCAGGGAAGTTAGTCCCGGATGACTGGTCGACATGCTGGCAGCCTGTGTTTGTGCCTCTGTTGATAGTTTGCAATCAACAGAATAAGGGAAGAGAAAAAGAAAAGACTGCTAGTCGAGATCAGGATCCAGGTCAAACCTCTTCAAAATTGCAAGTGCAAAATGATGCTTGACTTTGGCATTTTTGTGGTCACCTTCTTTGTTCTTGGACTGGCAGGCGGAGCCGGTGAAAGAGATACACATGGGCCAAGCAAAGCCAAGGCATCTGTAGCCTGCAAAGAACCAGATGATAAAAATTTATTATCTTAACTTTATCAAGTGAAAGTAAGACCAACTAAAGAGCGATAATTCAATTGAAATTACCTCTTTGGTCGAGTCATCAGGCATGACGGTCTCTCGAGTTGGCGATTGTGAGGACGCGCCAGATGTCCCCTACAAAAAGCCACCCACGCAAATTTGTCATTAGTAGAATGACCGAGAGTAAATCGATAACTTGAGAAGAGTTACCTTTTTAGCCGAGTCATCGAGTGTGGCGGTTGCTCGAGGAGGGGATTGGGGGGGTACGCTCACCGTCCCCTAACAAAAGGCCACCAATCCAAACCGAACGCATTCAAGTATCCACTTGATAATTTGAAAGGAAAATTAATAAGAAGATAATGGGAATTTCGATTTTAGTACCCGTGGGCTCCTTTGCTAGTGCTTGAGAGGGCTCAGGTCATGCAGCTGGTGAGAAGACGAGGACAATCTCTTCGATCGAAGAGACACCTTGGCCTCCTCATTGGCTGATCCTTTCCCCCTGTCGACAACATCAGCAAAAGAAGTGCCGTCGAGATCAAAGACCTCGCTCAAAAGGATGTGCTCTTAGTGGAAGACTGGAGCCTATAGTCATACAAATAGGTCATATCAAATAGACAATGACCGGTCCTACTTTTTCATTAAGAAAATCCTTATATCTGGTTGAGGATTCATGAAGGAATATGGCAGAATGCCACATTCCGGTGCTTCAAAAGAGAAGAGCTTGTTTAACCGGGCAGTGACATCCTGTGCAAGCAGGGCTGAAGAAAAAGAAGAAAGGTTATTCGACAAAGCTCGAAGGTCATAGCAAAAAGAAAAGGGCAAAGTGCTAACTAAGCCTTACATCCGGCCGCGTCTCTGGAGGCATCCTCATCCCCATTTTATTCCCAAGCCAGGCACGTTCGCGCCTTCAAGGGGCTCAATCTCTTTCTAATAAAATCTTTGGCCACATGCCACCCGGTTAGACCAAATTGCCTCAGCATGCTAATTCTGTTGGCGTAGTAGGTGGTGTGGTTGAACTCTCGGTGCTCTTGTATCTAAGATAGATTTTGGATAGGGAAAAGGCATCGATACACTAAAGGAAAACTAATTGGGTTGGGATTGGAGATGTAAAACCAAAGTTTTTTCCATCCTTCGATCAAGAGGAGGTTAGGGGAACCAAGATATACATTCCTCAATTGGAAACCACACCCTGACACATTTATTCTCTGTAAGCCTCTTCAGTTTATAAAAGTACTGAAAAAGATTTAAACTTGGCTTGATGCCAAGGGAAGCCTCACATAGATGGAAAAAAACACTCAGCATGGTGATGGAGTTGGGGTTCAGGTGGTGAAGCTCAATTTGATACAGATCAAGCACATTGAGAAGAAATTTGGAAGGAGGGATGTTGAATCCGCAATGGAAGAAAGATTCAAAAACTATAAACTCGTGATCTTGCAGGAAGGGAATCTCTCACCAGATGCCATCCTCCATTCAACACGGCTACGTGATTGCACCACTCCTTCCGCTTTAAGTTCCACCAATCGAGACTCTTGCATCGTCGAGGGTGTCCAGGCCTTGATCATGAACCGTGCTTCGTCGTACTGATCAGGCAAGGCACCAGCGGCTGCTGCGTCTGTCTGCTTCTCCGGTGAAGAGGAATCAAGATCTTCAAAGAAGAATTGGGATCCATGGATCTAAATTTCTTTTGGTAGTGGTGTGTGCTGGGGCGGAGAAAGCCGAGGGGCTTGTGTAGGAAGACTAGTGGCAATGACAAGGAATGGCCGCTATAAGTCCGAGACATATGGGTAAATAATAAAAATTTTACCGTATCTTCGACCACTCACATCTTTACAACGCTTTGACTGACGCGAAAAGAGGAATGGTGATGACGTGTGAATCTCTGCACGCCCTTCTGCCCGCATTAAATGCATCTATACCTGTCGTTTCAAATTTCGAAAGGTTTTTTTTAACTCTAATCGGAGTCAGGTATCGATCAGTTGAGTTATTTAATCTTTTTCTTCAAGTCTCGAGTGCGGTTAGCCGCAGGTTGCTTGACCCGACTGAGCTTCCACTCGATACTCGAGGAAGGATCCATCTATACTCAATTCTTTCGGCTATGAGCCTGATCCACTTTACTCGACCAAGCTTAAACTTGGTAGCACTCGAGTGGATGCTTATGGAAACCCCACCTCTTGGATAGAGTTAGGGGGCTACTGTCGAATAGCTAACTATAGGGTATATACACATAAGGAGTATATCATACACAGACAGGGTATGTACATCACATATTAGGTAGTTTCAGATATCACGGAACCGAATCAGCGGTACCTGATACACCCAGAATCAAGGAAGTATATACAAGTAAGGTCTAGATTGGTTACCCAACTCGGAACGATCGGTATCCAAAACAGATATATCTATTTGGACGTCAAGGAAGATAACTCCCTATCGACTGCGACTGGACAGGAGTCAATACCTCGTCCCTATATAAGACGGAAAGGCTAGAGGAAAGGAGGAACAGAGAGAGAGAGAGAGAGACAAGCATCAAGACCTTAGTAGTGGAGCTACTCTGCAACTTTAGCCCTAGGTTACATTAGATCTGATATACTCCTTGTAATAGTCTTAGCCACATTACTTGTACTCAAGATTATCAATATAGCAACAGTAGCACCCCGACAGGATGTAGGGTATTACTCCAATTGGAGGTCCAAACATGTATACATCGTGTGTCTGGTCTCATGATTAATCCCCGCACTCAAAGGTACCCAGTTTGTTTACGGACATATTGTCGGGAACTAATCTTCGACAGATGGGACGGGGCAGAACTTACCCACCCTCATTCCACCCTGATCGGTACCCCGTCCTATTTTGCCCCAACCAGAACGGGGCTGATAGAGACCCAATGGATCAGATGAGGAATTAGATCTCTACTTGAGTCAGAGGTGCTCAGTGAAGTGCGCAACTGGGTGTGATAACATAGGAGGAAGATGGAACAAACTAGAATTGGTAAACCTTATTTTACTATCCTTTTATCATATTTTGTTCACTGTTGTTTTTCTTTATTTTTGTTGATGTAGTCCTACTTGAATCGATCTAGAGTAATATAAGAATGCCCGGGTCCCAGAGTTGCTTTTCCTTTTGTGACCAAAGAAACCGAACGAGGTATAACATTTTGACTTCAGCCACACACACTCCTGGCCAAAACCCCAGTATATTTGAGGGACTACAATAAAACTCTAGTTCTGCAAGGTAATGCTTCCACACATGCACTGCATCTGTGTGTTGATTAATCTCGGCTAACAAACATGCCAAATTATAAGGGGGCTAGGCCCACATACACGCGCCTTGATCGGAGGCGGAAGCCAACTTTTGGTTTCGGTCCCGTTCTGTGCAGCGCAACAATAAAAAGGGGGGAGCTGGCACCTACGTGATTAAGTTTTTGCACGCAAGGGTCAGCTTCTCCCCCCCAATACCTAAAATCTCCAACATGATTGTTAGGGCACTGCCAACGGAGCGAAGACCGACGCCACTGCCGGCCATCACCCCTACTTCGCCTACACCGATCTGATCCCACTTTTCAACCTCATCCGATGGCATCACCGACAAATGGTCAGTTCTTACGCTTCCGCAATTAGATGTGTATGTTGTTAGGGCTAATGTTCATGTGTTTTAGATGAGTATTCTATTTCTATCAATGGTACCAGAGCCACCTTTAGCCCTAATCAGACCCATTTAGACCTTAATTAGATTAGATTATGTTCGGTTGATGTCACTTTATGATCAAACATGCCTAATTGTTTTCTGTTTACATCAATTAGCTTTAAATTATGATTTTTTAAGATGAATTAGGCTCGGATCAATGCTCATATTTTTATGTTTTAGACTATTTATGTTTCAGACCAATGTTAATCGAGCATGTTTAAGTGATGATTAGTCCCAATTGGACTCAGGTTAATGAGAATCAGTGTATTATGCCTCGGATTAGAGCCAATTAGTCATGTTTTAGTCACATTTATACCTATATATGTGTTTTGTGTGGCACGTTTTGGGGAGATCTTACTCGGAATGGGGTCATTCAGGCTCGGTTTTTGACAAATTGTGCTCATGAAGCAATTAGAAGGAGGGGAATCGGGGAAATTAAGAAAAGTCCTAAGAAATCCCCAATCCCCCCCCCCCCCAAATCCGAACCCCATAAACCCCTTTTCCCCCCAAATCCTGAACCCTAGACAATAAAGTTAGAGGGGGTGGAGGTCTTACGGATCCGGCGCCTTGCATCGCTGTTCATGCCCGTCAGAGTTCTTCTTCTCCGGCGGGATCTTCTTTCTTCATGCGCGCGCGGTTCTCCGGCTCCTTCTTGCCTCCGCTGCGGGACGGGGCACCTTCTCACCGCACGCTCACCCCCCCTCCCCCCTTCCCGGGACACGCGCATGCCTCCATCGGTTGCAGTGGAGCTCGTGCCCTCTTCTCTCTCTTGGGCGACCGGCAGCCATGGTTCGCCGCCGTCTCGCTCTCTCTCCAGTCGCGCGGGTTTTTCGAGGAAGGAGAGGAAAAGTGATTTTTTAGGGTTAGGGTTTTCTACCGACGGCATTTATATCCCGGGCGAAATCATCGGAGAGCCGCTGGATTAACACGGATGGTGGAGATGAAGCGGTGGGCGCCGGTCGGGCCAGCTAGCGTTTTCTGGGCCACTCGCGATGCTGGGCTGCGCCCTAGGCCAGGCCGACACGCGCAGCAAGTGATCTGGGCCGGTGCTTCCTCTAGGCTGAGCCTGCATCGCGCTATGGGCCGGCGCTTCCTCTGGGCTAAGCCTGCGTCGCGCTATGGGCCCGCGCTTCCTCTCGGCTGAGCCTGCGTCGCGCTATGGGCTGGTGCTTCCTCTAGGCTAGGCCTGCGTCGCGCTATGGGCCAGATGCGCTCACGTGGGCCGATGGGTTGAACAGGCCGGTTGGGCCAATTTCCTTTAAGCTTTTGGGCTTTTCCATTTTTCAGAATTTCCAGTGGTTATTTAATACTTTTATTCTTTTGTATGGCCCAAAATTAATAATGATTAGTGCACAAAATTTTGATTAATTCTCTGGACAAAATTGGAACCAACGGGAAGATTTTTTCGGAGAATTTATGCTGAATTTTATGTGGGTTCATAATTACTTTCTGACCAAAGTTGACTGTAATTATGTACCATTTTATGTGATTATTCAAATTCTTTTCCGTTTTCTGCCCAACGGTGATGCGGATTAGAGTTTTATTTTTGCATGATTTTAATCGGACCAATGTAGGGTTATTTTCATGCAAATTTTATTTCCTTATGATAAATTTACTAATTTGGAAAAATTGTTCTCTTCAGCTCTTAACGCTTCCTCCATTGCCGCCACTATTGACGGCATAGAGCAACTTACAGGCAATAATTTTCCCGCTTGGAAAGCTAAGGTGACTGTTGTCCTTGGCGTTTTGGAACTGGACTATGCACTCAGGGTTGATGCTCGCACTGCTCCCGCTATTAGTGTGGAAAATTATGATGAATTAAAGAAAAATTATGATGCACTTTCTGAGAAGTGGGAGCGGTCCAACCGCATGTCTCTTATGATAATGAGGAACTCAATATCAGATGCTATTAGGGGAGCGATCCCAAACTCAGAAAAGGCTAAGACCTACTTGGCATCTGTGGAGGAGCAATTCAAAGGCACCTCCAAGGTTTACGCTAGCACACTGATTCAGAAGCTCCTCGACACTAAGTATAATTATGGGTCCGGTGGCATAAGAGAACACATCATGATGATGACAGACATGGCTGCCAAACTCAAGGGCATGGATATGGAAATCTCTAAGGGTTTCCTTGTCCACTTCATTATGACCTCTCTCCCTCCTGAATTTACTCCTTTTAAGATAAATTACAACACTCAGAAAGAAAAGTGGAGCATGAGTGACTTGATCACGATGTGCGTCCAAGAGGAAGAGAGGGTGAGGGCTAAAAATAAAGACTTTGTGAATCAAGTTAGCAACCCCAAGAATAAAAGAAAATTTCAAGGGGATTTCAAGTCTAAGAAGAAGTTGCATTTCGTCGCTAAACACGACAAGGCAGCACAGAGGGCGCCCAAGGCACCTGCTTATTCTGCTTCTGCCTCTCAAGGAACTAAGGATGACAGATGCCACTTCTGCCACAAGAAGGACCACTACCAAAAGGACTGTGTTGGTTTTCTGAAGTGGCTCGCAAAGAAGGGTAATGATTTAATAACATTCATTGATGAATCTCTTTATACTGATTTTTCCCTTAATTCATGGTGGATTGACTCAGGTGTCACTGTGCACGTTACCAACTCCTTACAGGGATTCCTTACCGCGAGAACATTAGGAAAGGGGGAGCGAAGTCTTAGAGTGGCCAATGGGAAGGAAGCTGAAGTTGAAGCTGTCGGATCCCTTCCATTAGTTCTTGATAGTGGCTTCACTTTTAAACTGAATAATATAGTTTATGTTCCTTCCATGAGGAGGAATCTCATTTCTATTTCCATGTTAGATGATGATGGTTTTCATTGTAATTTTGGAGACAATAAATGCATTCTTAAATTTAATTCAGATGTTATTGGTCTTGTCATCCGACAAGACAAACTTTATATGCTTCCTTTTAATGAATCCTCTGTGACGATGAATGTCTATGATGTAAGCCATAAGAGAAAGAGAAGTACATTTAATGAGACTTCTTCGAAACTGTGGCATTATCGTCTAGGTCACATTTCGAGGGGGAGAATGGAGCGTCTCATTAAGGAAGAGATTCTCTAACCCTTAGACTTCTCCGACTCTGACCACTGCATAGATTGTATTAAAGGAAAATACGTTAAGCAAATAAAGAAAGGGGTCACTCGGAGCACGGGATTATTAGAATTAATTCACACGGACATATGTGGTCCTTTTCCTGTGACATCAGTTGACGGTTTTGATTCTTTCATTACCTTCACTGATGATTTCTCCCGTTACGGCTATATCTACCCCATTAAAGATCGATCTGAGTCTCTCGACAAATTTAAGATATTTAAGGCTGAAGTAGAAAATCAGCACAACCTGAAGATTAAAGTAGCGAGATCGGATCGTGGGGGAGAATATTATGGGAGGCATGCCACATATGGGCAAATCCCTGGTCCTTTTGCCAGATTCCTTCAGAAAAATGGCATAGTAGCCCAATATTCTACACCTGGTGAACCTGAGCAAAACGGGGTAGCTGAGCGACGCAACTGCACGCTTTTGGACATGGTGCAAAGCATGCTCAGCTATTCTAGTTTACCAGTTGGACTGTGGATGGAGGCACTTAAGACAGCCGCACACATTCTTAATCGGGTTCCCAGTAAATCAGTTCCAAAAACACCTTATGAATTATGGACTAGAAGAAAACCCTCTTTAAAGTATTTACGCGTGTGGGGCTGTGCAGCTGAAGCTAAAGTCTTTAATCCACATATTGGGAAATTAGATCCTAAGACAGTTAGTTGTCACTTTATCGGGTATCCTGAAAGATCAAAGAGGTATCGCTTTTACTGTCCAGATAGGATCACTAAGTTCGTAGAAACAAGACACGCTATGTTTCTTGAGAACAGGGATCTGGAGCTGAGGGAAGTTAATCTTGAAGAAAAGCGGGTTTATGTTTCTACAATGTTGATTCAAGAGCCCTACATCCCTGTGCCCCAGGTGGTTGCACCTTCAGTAAAAACTAACATCAGTGCACCCCCTATTGAGGTCTCTGAAATTCCTAACGATACACCTGACGATGAGCCTCAGCAGTCCCCTGTAGTACCCAGTCTTGGTCCTGCAGTGCATAATGAACCGATCAGGATATCACAGTATGAGAGGAGACCTGCCATCTCGAACGATTACGTTGTTTACATGAATGAGGATGTTAATGACATAGGGAAGACAGAAGATCCCAACTCATATAAAGAAGCCATGATGAGTAAGCATTCGTCTGAGTGGCTTAATGCCATGAATGACGAATTAAAGTCTATGAGCGATAATGATGTGTGGGACCTGGTAGAAATCCCTGACGAAGCCAAAACAGTAGGCTGTAAATGGGTCTACAAAACCAAACCTGACTCTAATGGGAACATCGAAAAGTTCAAAGCAAGGCTCGTAGCTAAAGGCTTCTCGCAAAGAGAAGGAATCGATTATAATGAAACCTTCTCTCCTGTATCAAGTAAAGATTCTTTCAGAATAATTATGGCGCTCACAGCGCATTATGATTTAGAGCTGCATCAGATGGATGTAAAGACGGCATTCCTTAATGGTGACTTGGAAAAAAAATGTTTACATGGCTCAGCCGGAAGGTTTTGTCATGAAAGGCAAGGAACATTTGGGATGTCGCCTTAAGAAATCAATTTATAGTCTAAAGCAAGCGTCTAGGCAGTGGTATCTCAAGTTTGATAAAGTCATTAGAAATTTTGGTTTTAAAGAAAATGAAGTTGATAACTACATTTATATAAAGTTTAAAGGGGAAAAATGCATCATCTTAGTTCTTTATGTAGATGATATCTTATTGGCTAGCAGTGATAAGGATATGTTGTTTGATACCAAGAGATTTCTTTCCTCTAATTTTGATATGAAGGATCTCGGTGAAGCCTCTAATGTTGTTGGCATTGAAATTCACCAAGATTGGTCCAAAGGAGTATTAGATTTGTCTCAAAAGACATACATTGACAGAGTACTAAAGGAATACAATATGCATAAGTGCTCTACCACGCCTGCTCCTATTGTTAAGGGCGATAAGTTTGGGACATTTCAATGTCCAAGGAACCAATATGATATTGATCAAATGAAGACGGTCCCTTATGCTTCAGCTGTCGGAAGCATTATGTATGCTCAAGTATGTACACGCCCTGACTTAGCTTTCATGACCGGGATGCTTGGCAGATATCAGTCGAATCCAGGACCGGACCACTGGAAAGCCGTTAAGAAAGTCCTTCGCTATTTGCAAGGTATTAAAAACTACATGCTCATATTTAGAGAATCCGATAACCTTGAAGTCATTGGTTATTTGGATGCAGACTTCGCGGGGTGTGTAGACACTAAGAAATCCACATCAGGTTATATCTTCACCCTCGCTGGAGGAGCTATCTCATGGAAAAGCTCCAAACAGACACTTACAGCATCTTCAACGATGCAAGCTGAGTTTGTGGCATGTTATGAGGCTACCAGGCAGGCTGTATGGCTAAAGAACTTTATCCTGGGATTAAGAGTGATCGACAGTATTTCAAAACCACTTATGTTACTGCGAAAAATCAACTCGTAGTTTTCTATACGAGTAACAACAAGTCGAGTGGTGCTGCCAAACACATCGACATTAAGTATCATGTTGTGAAAGATAGAATCCAGGATCAAACAATAAGTGTCAAGCATATAAGTACTAAGTCAATGCTTGCGGATCCGCTTACTAAAGGCTTGCCACCTCATATTTTACGTGATTATGTTGCCGGTATGGGGTTATTGGAAAGCCTACGATTCTGGATAAGAGAACCATAATGCAAACCAACTCTTATTAGGAATAACGAATTTCTATTTTGAGATGAAATAGTGTACTGTAGGTTTATGGGTTTCAGTGGCATTTAATTAGCCACTGTAATCCTTTACCTTAGTATGCTAATTTATTGAGAGTGGGCTTATGATGTTAGCTTTTACAATCAAGGGGGAGAATGTTGGTTGATCTCGGCTAACAAACATGCCGAATTGTAAGGGGGCTAGGCCCACATACACGTGCCTTGATCGGAGGCGAAAACCAACTTTTGGTTTCGGTCCGTTCCGTGCAGCACAACAATAAAAAGGGGGGAGCCAGCACCTATGTGATTAAGTTTTTGCACGCAAGGGTCAGCTTCTCCCCTCAATACCTAAAAATTCCAACACGATCGTTAGGGCGCTGCCAACGGAGCGAAGACCGACGCCACTGCCGGCCATCACCCCTATTTCGCCTACACCGACGCGATCCCACTTTTCAACCTCATCCGATGGTATCACCGACAAATGGTCAGTTCTTACGCTTCTACAATTAGATGTGTCTGTTGTTAGGGCTAATGTTTATGTGTTTTAGATGAGTATTCTATTTCTATCACTGTGGAGCTGAACCCCTGTTTTCTTTGGCAGCTTGTAATTAGATATGAGATATCGTACCCATATTTCCTAGGTAATACAATCATGCCGCTGTTATGAGTAAGGTGGCTTTCTTCATCTTGCAATTAGTACCTTGCACGTAGATCAGTCGGATCTTCTACTCAACTGAAATGCAGCAACCTGGATGCTACATAAACCTTAATTGGTGACCATTCATCAGTGCTGGCTTAGTTAGCACTGTCACTATCGGTACATAACAACACGAGCTAAAAAATTGATGAGTCTATTGTGTTGAAATTGTCAGTTGATACCACGAACCGACAGTGGTATATTATTGCCGGTTCTTGGCTCAAGCCAGCAGGAATATACACTTTATCTCTATCAGTTAATACCATGAGCTGACATTATAAAATAAGACTAAATTTGGATTGCAAGTCCGGATTACCAAAAATTCTTGGTTGCAAGTGCGGATTACCGAAAATTGTACCAAAAGAAGTCTTGATTAACAACATCCGGATTGCAAATGCAAAATAAGGTACTAAGAAATATATGATTACACTACGAAATAATATCATTGATCGATTAAAAAAATATATAGGGTCGATCCTAATTATAAAAGAAATTTGAATTACACAAAAACTATCCATATGGCAAAATATCGATGACTAAACCTATGCTATAGTTAGTCTACTCCAATGCTAACTTATGCTCCTTCACCGGCAGGCATTAACTAGTTAATTATAGGAACATAACATATAACAAAATTCCTCCAAATTTCTCATGCTCCCGGCTAATGCTCAACCTATAAGTAGTAAAATTCTGTACGGCATCAAAATTTGGTCAGGCTAAGTTAGAATAACCGAACAAAATTAGCCTGCATAGTCTTTCAGTAAACAATTGAAGTGTATAAAACTATATAGCAATAGTCTTTCCTTAAAAACCACCAAATTGTGTCCATGGGATCCCTTTTTCACGTGAAGGGGGTTTGCATAATCAGTTTCGCCTTTCCAGTTGATCGGTTCCACCTGACACAACAATAAAACCTCTTCATAGGCGCTGCTTGCTCGTCGACGAGTCTGAGGAGGAACAGATCTCGACTGGACGGCCGCCCATCTTCTGCCTTTTGCCCTCCCGCCGCATTGAGGCGCCGCCTCGACCTCCCGCCGCCTCGGGCGCCCCCTCCGCCTCCGTTTCCGTGGGTGCCGCCTCCGTACCATCGGAGGAGACAGTAAGCAGACGAGGGCTGGCAGAGGTGGCGTCACTGCTAGTCACAAGAGAGCAGGGCTGCGTTTGCAGTGGCGACACCGGCAGCAGCGACAGCTAAGGCCATGGCCTTCCATATTTGATTCTTCTATTGAAGTTTTTATTGAAAAATGTCATCATGTTTATTTTTCTGCATCACATCATATTTATTTTCTTGCACCTCATTGTTTTAGTTATACAAAAATCCAAAAAATGTCATTATGTTTATTTTTATGCATTGCATCATATTTATTTTCTTGCATTGCTTTATTAATAGTTAGAAGAAAACCAAAAAATATGTGTCTTTTCTTTCTCTTTTAATTAATCACTCTTCGACTCTTAAGAAGCTTTAATAAAATCCATGAGAAATGGCGAAAGAGTAGGCTTGTAAATCATCGGAGATATGAATGATTGGAATAAGGTTCAGAATGGATGTAACTTTCTATTGGAATTATCATACTTGTTCACAATGGGTCGTACATGCGTGTTACATAGAGTGCTAGCTAGCTTTCAAACCGGCAAAAATCCAAAATTAAACAATATACGCGACCGTATTTACCAAAATAGACAACATGTTAGCGTATTTACAATTTTAGCATCCGTATTCGGCACACCGTGTTTCGAATATGGCACTGTAGCTCATAAAATGACACTGTAGCACAATTTTCGGCACACCGTGTGCCGAAAATGGACTATAGCACAGTATTTCGGCACACAGTGTGCCGAATATGGACTGTGTGCCGAAATACGGTGCTACAGTCCATTTTCGGCATACCACACTCCGAAAATGAACAGTACCGCACGTGAACAGTAATATCAGTGCGTTTGAATTTTATTTTTCCTCTTTTTCAAAACGGTGGTCTTCTGTTACTCCAAAAATGTTAAAACTTTTTTTAGATGTGCAACCCATTTTAATTGGATTCACAAAAAAATCCTTTGTATATTTAAAACTAAAATTATTCAAAAAGACTACTTTTATAACTTGTAATAATTTTTAGTGTCTCAAATAAACTCCCAAAAATCTATAAAAATTCACTAATATTCTTATTATGTGATGAACTAATTTCTAAAATTATTTTCAGCTCTAGATTATATGATGAAAAAATGAGTTACTTTGTAATGCTTCATTTACATGAAATGATAAAAATACATATAAATGAAGCATTACAAAAGAACTCACTTTTTCATCATATAAAATAGGACTGAAAATAATTTTGGAAATTAGTCCATCACATAATAAGAATATTAGTGAATTTTTCTAAATTTTTGGGAATTTATTTGAGACACTAAAAATTATTACAAGTTATAAAAGTAGTCTTTTTTGAAGAATTTTAGTTTTAAATATACAAAGGATTTTTCGGTGAATCCAACTAAAATGGGTTGCACATAGATTTTATGGAATATGTAAAAAAAGTTTTAACATTTTTGGAGTAACAGAAGACCACCGTTTTGAAAAAGAGGAAAAGTGAAATTCAAACGCACTGCTGTTACTGTTCACGCTCGGTACTGTTCATTTTCGGGGTGTGGTGTGCCGAATATGGACTGTAGCACCGTATTTCGGTACACCGTGTGCCGAAATACGGTGCTACAGTCCATATTCGGCACACCGTGTGCCGAAATACTATGCTACAGTTCATTTTCGGCACACGATGCGCCGAAAATTGTGCTACAGTGTCATTTTCGGCACACCGTGTGCCGAATATGAGCTACAGTGCCATATTCGACATACGGTGTGCCGAATACGGATGTTAAAATTGTAAATACGCTAACATGTTGTCTATTTCGGTAAATACGGATGTTAAAATTGTAAATACGCTAACATGATTGTCTAGGTGAGAGAGTTTAACTGTTGTTCCTAATGGCCATTTATCTAGCCCGTGAGTACGTTTAATTAATATCTTGATATTTTATCATACTGCACAACAATCATTAATCACAATGCTTAGGCAAAATATTAAATGCCTAGAAGTTAAAACTTGTCAACAAATAAATAAGAAAAGACAACACTCCTCTAGCAGCTTACGGTTGTTCCAGGTATGAAGTTGTTCCAGTATGAACTCTCAAAAGAAGGGGAATACACACAACCAGGCTATGAGTGAAGGTGAGCTGCAGTGATGACACTATCTTGGTGCAAATAAGATAAAATGCTGATACAAAAGTTTCTTTTGAGTATTTTTAATAATAAACCCTGACATTTCTCCTCTGGTCAATAGTCTGATAGACCATTTTTATATTAACTATGAGCACAATCACTAAGGAATCAAACCCAATGGTAGACACTAGAAAATAAAGTGGTTTAAACATTGAATATGTTCACTTGTTAGGTTTATGTACCATAAGAGGTGGTTTTTTATCCAAAGCTACAGTGATACAGAGAATAATGATAATTATTCTGATTGTCTCATAGAACTACTCTCTCAATCTCTCTCTCTCTCTCTCTCTCTCTCTCTCTCTCTCTCTCTCTCTCTCTCTCTCTCTCTCTCTCTCTCTATATATATATATATATATATATATATATATGCTATTTACTATGGACTACTAGGTTAATCTGATATGTAAAGCTACAGAAAACCCCTTTTTCCGATGAAAAAGAAGTTCTACATCATTTTGAAGACCTAGACCTAAGAAATTTCCTATCGTACTCCTTTTGATTTCCGGATTATTTTTCTCTAGGACGACATAGCCGGACCAATCCAGCTCTGTACAATCCCCGTCAGAGGTGGGTTTTCTTCTTGTTCTTCCGCCACCGCCATCCATGCCATGGGTTGTCCTAGTTCTTCCACTTGCTTCGCCAGTAGTTGTTGCTCATGTGTTGACTGATCAACCACCATGGAGGTCAACTCCATCTGCCCCATAAATTGCTGTTAGGTGTTGTCAATGGCACCCACTATAGCGAAAAGCAGGTCCATGCTCTCGAACACCTTCGTCCACCGCTCCTCCTCCTGTTTTCTGACCTTGCCATTGCTTCCAACACAAACTGTGCCTGCCTGGAAGGTTTTGGAGTCATGATGATTGCCCTCAAACCGAGGAAGCTAACTTTGGGTATTATTGGATGTCAAATTCGCCGTAATAAGAATTGGACAAACTCGATCTCAACCAACCCTTTGCTGGACTTGCTAGATAGCCCTATTCCGCTCTAGAAAACAACTTTTTTAATTGTTGACATAATAGATTCAAGGTGTTTACTTTTTTAAATCCAAATATATGAATATTATATTAGTTTTCAAAATAAACATATGGTTTAACAGAAAAGATAAGTTTGAAGTTTAGAAAATGCACCAAAAACCCATGCCACCACCCCACCTCACTCAAACCCACCAGCCAATGGGCTGCTGCCGCATTGGTTACAGATTTGAAGTTGCTAGTCTGTTGACCCACATATATCCGCTCGACCATAAGCAATTGGTCGGATAGCCCAGTTTGGCCCGAAGAAAGCCCACCACTGCCTGGCTACGGCTCATTAGAGGTGTGGTGGGTTTTTTTCTTTTTCTTTTTCTTCACTGTATTTTAGTACTTGTAATTAATTCACTTTTATAAAAGAAATTTGATTTTGTGCCTTTCAAAAATTTCAAATACTTGAATCAACATTTTTTGAAACCCAACTCAACAATTTCATAGTACACTATCAACATTTTTAAAAACTTGACTCAACAATTTAAAAATGCTCCACATTTAAAAATGCTTGACTCAACAATTTTTTAAACATATCTGAACAATTTGGAAAAACTAGTTCAACATTGTATGTTAGAATTGTTGAAACGGTGCCTTAGAAATGTTGAAGCAGTATTTTGAAAATGCTGAAATAGTACACGAATTATTGATTTTTTTAAAAAAGAATGAAAAGTGAAAAATGTTCATATCTGGTCTTATTTTGTTACATTAATTATGAGAAAGACAATTTTTCAGATGGATTTGTAAATGGAGTTCCTATGTTAGATAAAGATGAGTTTGAAGTTTGAGATGCAAACTGAGTCATCCCGCCCGACCATTATCAGGCGCTTATGGGTATGTTTGGTTTCTTTGCCTACTAGTCTTGTTTGACAAGCTTAGTCAACGCAAACCTTACAAGAAGAGCAGAGCCAATTCGGCTCTCTCTCAAACATAAGAAAATTTTCACTTATCTTATCTAAATTCAAACCAAACAAATGAACTAACACATGTTTACTTATCATCTAGCCTTGACAAGGATAGACAAAGTAATCAGACATACCCTACATGTCTCCAGTCTCTAGCTTAGGACACCACCAATTCGCATCGCAGCCGTCACCCTCCTAGCATGAATCTTAAGGCACCCGATGCCGAAGCTAATTTCTGATGCCCAACGGATAGTAATTCCGAATTGGGGGTGGCACAAAGGGGACCTCCTGTGCATTAGGTGGCCTAAGCTTGCCACTCCGTAGGAGAGCCCAGTTGGCCCAGGTAACGGCCCACCAAGCAGGCCTACGATCCACATCTGGGTTCAAGTTAAGTTTTTTTCTTCTTTTTTATATTATTACTAATTTATTATTTGGATTAATTTATGATTTTGTGCTTCTTATATTTTTAATAAACTTTTTCAACATTTTGAAAAACCTAGTTCAACGTTTTGAAAGAACTACTTCAACATTTTCTTGAACTAATTTTTTCAAATGTTTAAACTAGTATACTCAAAACTTTACCTGATTTTTCCAAAATATTAAACTAGTGCACACAAAATGTTGAACTAGTACAATCAAGTTTATTGGAATTTAAAAAAATAAAAATAAAGAAAAATATATTCATAATGAATCTTATTTTGTTGCATTAATTTTAAATAACAATATAATTCAAATGGTCAAAAGATTTGAATGAAAAATGCGTTTAAAGCTTCAAACTTAAACCACATTCACCACCCCTTCTCTAGCCAATCATCACACGCACCATGTGTTCGCCCCATTCCTCATTGCTGTGCTATTGTCCTGGCCATTTGAATCTCAGCCGTTCACTCCTAGGGACAGCAATAGGCAGATCGGATCGGATCCTTACGGATTTTACACCTAGTGTGGGTAGGGGTGGGGATGGACTGGGTTTACCGTGGAGGTCATGGGCGGGGCCTGATTTTGGGTTGTGTCGGGGGTAGGGGCTGATTTTCGCCCACGGCCCCTGGCGGGCTCCTGATTCTCGGGTGTCGCTGCTTGATTCCTGACCGCGATCGCCCGCCCGCTTCCCGATCGCCTCGCGTCTGCCAGTCTCTTGATCGTCGCTTATCCGCCCGCCTCCTGGCTACTTCCGGTCATCCTGCATCCACCCATGCCTGTCGCCGGTCGCCCTACATTTGCCCACCTCCAGGCTGTCGCCGCCCACTCACGCCTACTTGTGCTCACCCACCTCTTGGCTGTCGTCACCCACCTCTGGATGATGGCCGCACCGGCATGCCACCCTCGAGCTCCTGGCCACCGCTGCGCCTGCGGGTCCTCGTCGGGTTCAGAGTCAGGAGCACTTTTTTACTTGTTAGTCAAATCAGATCCAGATCAGATTTTCTGATTCAGATTTGAAGTCATATACGTCTGGCTGCGCCAATCTCGGTGACAGGCCTATTCACTGTCGTTTGAAACCAATTTCAAACTGGAGTTTTTTTTATTTTTATATTTTCGATTAAAAAATTAAATAAATAGATTCCTGATAGAAATAATTATAAAACTAGGCGCCTACCGCCCTATCAGAAGGTGGTTAGACCCTTACCGCCCCCTAAGAGAGCGGTAAACAGTCACACAGACTCTTACTGCTCTTTCAGGGGGCGGGTAGGCTTACAGCCCTCTGAAGGGCGGTAAGCGCAGTATGTGAACAGTATCCGTGATGAAGAGTACTCTTAAGTTCAATTTTCCCTCCTATCTTCTCTATTCAAAACAGTGATGTTCTGTTACTCCAAAAATTCTAAAAAATTTTGTACATATTTCATAATTCATGTGCAACCCATTTTAATTGAATTCACCAAAAAATCCTGTGTAGAACCTAAACTAAAATTCTTAAAAAAGCTACTTTTATAACTTTTAGCAATTGTTAGTGCCTCAAATAAATTTCTAAAAAACTGGTAAAATTCACTAATATTCTTCTTATGTGATGAGATAATTTCTAAAATTATTTTTAGCAGTAGGTTTATATATGTTTGAATTCAAATTAAGTTAAAAGAAGAATATCACATGAAATTATAAAAATACATATAATTGGTGCATTACAAAGGAATCCACTTTTTTTACCATATACTATAGGGCTGCTTCAGAAGGCTGTAATCCTACCGCTCCTGAAAGGGCGGTAAGAGTTTGTGTGATTGCTTTCTAACCGCTCTTTAGTTTTGCAATTGTTTCCATCAGGAATTTATTTATTTAATTTTTTAATTGAAAAAATATAAAAATAAACCTGATCTGCTTGGAAGCTCAAATTGGGTGTGGCCTATGTATAAATTCCCGCGCACGGAGGGCTGCATGGGTCGGACTACATGGGCTTACAGGTTTAGTTTTAGGTCCATCGGTTGACTAAGGCCTGCTAACCGAGCTGTATTCCTACAGGCTACAGCGATGAGTCGAGCCCAACCAGCACGACACTAACCGGGCCTTTTTATCCGATAGCCATGACCCGTCCTCCCCCAAGCTGGGTCAAAAAAGAAAAGAAAACTCATCATGCCAAACTCGTCTGTCCAATGTGAAATCAGCGAGGCTGATGTTCCTTCAGCAATCCCTCCTTTCATTTGAAGGAATGCTCTCTTTTTTCCTGGCCCTGAACATGTAAATTGCAGTTTTAGAAATACTTTCATGTAACCATACGAACTTGTTAGAAGTTAGAAAGTTGCAATATACCCGATCTGATAGTTATTACGTTATAAACAATGGTATGTCATATTTTGGCTCCACGTGTCATTGACAAATAGAATTCATTTGTCGACAAGTCAAACGACCTCTGGACGCTTAGTTTGGTCGCCTTGAGCTCAACGTACCTATTTCCTATTCCTACATCCATGAATATAATTATTTTCCTGTCAAATTTATTACAAAGTTCTTGCGTTGCAAAAATGCCCTAAGAAAAAATAAATCAAGCTCACGTCCAACAAATAAAAAAGAAGCAAAAATGGTGTTTCCCAAAGTATTATTTAGTCAAGTATATTTCAAGCAAAATGACACTCACTACGTGAGAAACCATCAAAGTAGATATGTTATTAATAACGGCTAACTAGAACCCGTCACTAATACACTATTAGTGACGAGTTCAGTAACAACCCATCACTGATGTGCGGCTCGGGTTGGGATCCAGTCAAAACCTATCATTAATAAGGTGTCATTAGTGACGGTGAGAGAACGATCCGTCACTAAATATAATAGTGATGGATCACCTATAATCCCATCACTAATTATGTAGTTATTAGTGATGAGTAGAGAGGGCACACGTCACTAATGTAACCTCGGATGGTTCATTAGTGACGGATAAACGAGGACACCTGTTACTAATGTGAAAGTAATTTGTGACGGGTCATATTATCACCCATCACTAATGTGTTGCTCTTGGACTGGTCAAGACCAGCGTCATTAGTGACGAGTATGCTTATCACTCGTCACTAATGAGTGATGTTTATTGTTATCCTATGAGTCGAGCAACACGACCAAACAGTGTCTGTTAGCCAGCTATTCGGTAAAAGAGCGTTTTTTTAGCAATTCTGTTAAGGACAAATCAAATCTTAGTGATTTGAAGTCAGAATTGTCCCTTGACCTTTGAAGTTTTGCCTCCCATTCTCCTCCTCTTGCTCATATATGGTGGATTCTAGAGTTTGAGTTGGAATCAATAATTTTGCTTTTTGTTTCAAATCTTGATACATGTGGATTATCCCCATTAGCCTTAGAAGGTTTGCATCCCTTTTCCTCCTCCTCTTGCTCCTATTTACTAGATTCTATGATTTGAGTAGAATTCGATATGTTTATGGTGCAATTATGATACTATTACATTCCTAAAAGTGAAATTATGTTGCTATTATGGCGCTATTAGGTGCAAATCTTGATAAATTTATAGTACAATTATGTTAATTATATTCCTAAAAGTGAACCCAATTTGCGTAACCTATGTCTCCCATTCGGGAGTGTTTGATTACAAATATGACTTGACAACTCATCATATTTATAACAAGATACTCCCGAGTTGTCCACGAATTTTGAACAATTCAAGGATATGTGGCCCGAGTAGTAGGTTTCTGTGCTCTTGACTTGTTGTCGAGACGTGTATTTGGAGAACAGTAGAGAGATACTGCCGAAATTTTCTCTAGAACCGTACAAGAGCATAGAAATCTAATCAGACCACATATCCTCGAATAGGATATTGAGCTATCTTTGCTTATATAGAAAGTAGCTAGCTAGGATCCTTAGCCTTAGATAAGAAATTGACTAAATTTAGTTAGAATTTTTATACTTATTCAATTATATACACTCTGTCGTTTCTATTAACAATGAATATTTTTTCAATTTATAGATGACGGACTAAAGTTGAATGTACCTTTATTACTGTACCTACAACAAGTACAAGTGGATATCTGTATGTGTATTACATTGTTTGCAGGAGAAGATGGCTGCCAAATCTTGACATTGCTTCATAATACAGCTAGGAAATAGGTAAAACCCTTCGGGAGATGAGCACATTAGTGATAGGTGAAAACGTTATGCGTCACTAAAGAGGTCATCAATGACAGGTTGTAACCTAACACATCACTGATGACTTGGTCATGAGTGATGGGTGCATTTACGACCCATCACTAATAATCAAGTCCTAGTGATGAGGTGAGGTTACCACCCGTCACTAATGGCTGAATCATCAGTGGCGCGTGAGATTATCAATCTTCACTGGGACTCGGTCATTAGTGATGAGCAACGAGCCTGCTCATGCCAAAGGAGACGCACCTCAGTGGCGGATCTCAACTGTGATCCATCACTGGTGACCGTCATTAGTGACATGTTCAAACTGACGGGTATGAGACCCGTCACTAATGATGATTATTATCCATCACTAATGTGTTGTTTTGGCGTAGTGACTATAACACATAGGTCAAATGCAATTGGTTCCGAACATGGCTTGTACCTATGATAATTAGTGATTATTACAATCGATTTTAGTATACAACCGACTATGATAATTCTATCATCATAATCAGTTTTCTGCTTGAACTATCTATTCTGTTGTTTATTTTTATAGTCGGTTAAAGCAGAAAATTGATTGAACAGTAGACATCACAAAATTTTACAATTTAGGCTAGCCTCAGAAATTGCTAGTAATGCCCTCTAAAACAAGCAGCAAACACAAACATTTATATCAAGAACCATATTCATATGATAGGATAACCATAGGTTAATTGATTGACATCAAAGAATAACTCTATCAAATTTATCCACAAGTTAATTTGTACAACATGCATCACATTCATCCACAAGATAGAAAAAACTCACAAGTTTACCACAAGTTCATGTACTAATCATTGTCATAGAACTCTCATTGGAGTTGGTGACCTCCCTCAATAAGAAGTACCACATCTCGCCTTGGATTTTCGTGAGCTTGGACCTCTGAAGCATGGACTGATCACATTCGGTCTTGCTCTGTGAAAGAAAAAAAATATATGTATCAATCTATTAAACATGAAAAGGTGAAAGAAGTATCATATTTAGTAATGCGAGAAACCACTCTTTAGTGCATGCATCTAGTAGCAAACATAGTATCTACAGAGCACGGTGCCAGGTGGTTGCTTGTTGTACTGTAAAAATCAAGTTACATAATCATCTATCAATATTATCATCATTACAAATTGTGATCTATATAGAAGTATCTAGAAACAAGAAAGTAGTTAGGGGCATGCTATTTGTTTGTACATACAAGAACATGGACCAAGGTTATTTCATGCAAATTCTGGCATGAGTATGACATATTCCATAACTATGATTGTGTGCAAAATAGCATGCCTCGCTCATATTTTTGAGGAACTAGAAGATGAATGTAATCCTTGCGCTTCTTGCCCTTGATTTTTGCCTCTTTGTCATTTGAAATGGGCAAGGTCACATTGTATGATCTGGCCCTCGAGGAGGGACCCCTTACATGATAGGTGTTAGGCCATGTCAGGAGAGGTTATGGATTTGTCCCGTTTCTCCTGTGTAGTCCTCATACTAGCTGTTGTTATCATATTTTTTATGACTATTTTTGTCTGACTTCTCATGACCAGCTTTGTTAGAATTTTTATGACTACTTTTGTCCAACTTCTCATGACCAGCTTTGTCCGACTTCTGATATTCATGTGGGTTCACAAGAGAAGAATTTTGATGTTTAGGTGGGCCTAGAGGACAAGGTGGTCTTGGATGAGAAGGTGGTGATAGAAGTGGATTGGAGGGGCCAGTGCTAGAGAGACCAAGATGATATCACGCTTGCACCACATAATGAAATTGTAGATGGCATCTCCTAAAGTTGTGATCTCATCCTTGGTGGGTATGTCCAGCCTAATCCCAACGTAGTCAGCATGTACCAAGTCTACCTCTACCTTTGTGTAGCTTGGTGGTACCATGATGGTATGCATGATCATCCGTTCTTTGGTTTGATGAGCCTGCCTCGCACCAACCTCGATTGAAATGTTTAAGAGGGGCGCATAGAGCTTGCATGGTGTAGCCTCATGGATATCATTGATAGGATATATTGCATTGTTTATGTCTAAGAAGTGGGGTGGACCCGTAGATACTCTAATAGGTAGAGGGACTGGCTTGTCCAATTATGCCAGGTTGTATTTGAATTAGTGCTTGCTATTATTCTACTCATTCATATGCCATGACAAGCATTAGGCTTTCTAGCTATTCACTTATTTGTGCTTCAAACCATTCTCTTATCTCTTCTTCTCTCATGGCTTTGGATCTTGCCTGACTCCTATACGAGTCGCAATGCTCTGGGAAGCCATCACACCAGAGAACCCTAGCTCCCACGGCTCAAGTGCGACCTAAGTGCACCTTGTTTCTGAGAACCACAATAAGCGTGTGTGATTCTCCTTATCAGGCTTGAAAGACCCTTTTGAAGATTGGGCAATAAGGCCTTTTTTCATTTTTTGGGTCACTTCTAGGTCATTTTGTTTTTGAAGGTTAGTTCCCCATCTTCCATTTTTTCTGACTAAGCATAGACCCAAAACTTGATCTTTAAGCCCTTCTAATGGATTAGGTTTCCTCCTCTTCTTCCTCCTCCATATGATATTTTCCTCTCGTACCCACCTAAGCCTAGCGTGTAGTGATCCTTGTTCTTCTTCTGGATCTCCTTATGTTCTGCTCTTGACTTCAATGCTTCCTCCGACCGCTTGACTAAGCTTTGCTCCTCAGAAAATTCATATAGAAAATATTAGAATAGTACAGTGATCAACGATCCCATATACTCCCTTGGATTACAAATGCAAGATGTTTTAGATTTTCACATTCTTCTCTAAATGTAAGTGTTTATAGGACTTTAAGCATTTGTCCCTAATTACTTTCTCTTATACCTTTACCCACTAAATGCTATCCTTCTCATGAATAGATGAGGTATCTTTTCTAGTAAGGTCATTTTAACACTTACTTAATTAAATAAACTGGTTCTAGGCATGAAATGATTGAGTGGAGGTATTTGTTGACAAATCGAAAGAGTATGACCTCATGATTCAGCAAAGTTTAATTTTGCATGGTTGCCTTGATCCTGAAAATAAAAAATCTAGTAAAATTTGATAACGGGATGTTTTAAAAAAATCTTGGAACATTGTAATTGTCTATATATCCTTGAAATAGTTGTTTTCTTACCATGATTATTCCTTCCAAAGATATATTCAAATCAAGTTTATTGGAAACCAATTTTTTTTGCAACATGATAATTTGTTGAATTCAGCCAAGACTGAGCAATGTTTAAGCATGGGGGTGTCATTATGATTGTTTCAAAGTGATGACTAAAGGAGAAGATTTTCAAGACTATTTGAGCTATGAAATTCTAAAAGAAAAAAATAAATAAATAGATAAATATGGGATTTCTCAGAGCTATGAAGATAAAATTCAAAATAAAGCCTACCAAGATGTTGCTATGTGGCACTAGGCTTGGTGGGCGCTATCCTCCTAGGAGCCCTCTTGGCCCATCCAGGTTCAAGGGCTTTCCCCTCACGCAAAGCTTCTATAAGCTACTTCATCCATTGATGGAAATTTTCCAAAAGCATCATCATGGAATCCAAAATAGGGGATCCTCCCCACCACCTCACAACACTGTAAATAGGGGATCCTCCCTCATTGACGTCCTAGGCATCAAAGGTCTCAGGTCCAACCCTAATATCGGTGAAACTCGCCCTGCTTTAGCTTTAATTGTCTAGCCTAGTTTAGTCTAGTCTAGGCAATCTAGTTAGACCTCTGGGTTCTAACTAGATCGATGTTTAGAGGCGGATCTACCACCATCAAGGTAAACCACGATGGTGATTATCTATTACTAAAATCTATTAGTCGAAATAACCATAACAGTTAAGATATAACCTAACTGGGTACATTGCTAGTATTCTCTAACCTTAACTTCGTTGGAACGTCTCTGGTAGATACTAGGTTTCTACTGGCCTTATAGATTTTTGGGAACTGTTTAATGTTTTCTAGTGGCGAGTCTATCTGCTTAGGTTGCATTCATTATAAAGCAAGATAATTGAATTACCTTACGATATGACAAGGAACTAGGATAGTTTTGAAGGCTTAAAGACATTTCTCATATATCATGCAATAACATCTTTGGTTAAGAAATATAACTATTAATTAGCTACGGATATAGATAATGAATATCTACCTGAGGGTTGCAGATCTATCTTTTTTGTTTTATGTACTTTCTCACAACCGTTACAACCATCCACCATTTTTCTTATGCAATTGCATTCATGATTTGAGCTAATTTATTAGTGTAAAGTAGTTACTCCTATTTAGTTTACTTGATGATCCTTGTGGATACGATAGTCTTAGAACACTTTGGGTGAAAGACCACAAACGACTCTTGTGCTTGCTGTAGTAATATTATGCACATAACTAGCATCAACAAATATGAAAGTACAGTTTTCATTATGGGGATTAATTTTGTGTTACATGCATTTGCCAAATATGTGCAAATTCATGTGGGCAACAAGGAGACTGAGGTCTGGTGGACAAAAATTTGTCAGTCCACATGGGATTTTACAAACTTTCATATTTCTATGAAATTGCTACAAAAATATAGTGAATTTCCTATATTCTGAATATGTTTGAGTAATGCATGAATATTTGTTGTAGATTTATGCACTTAACCATTCATTTACAGATAACTTAGTCATTGATTTCAATTAAGCTATTGCAGCGCAGACAGATTGAATTTTACACACCAACTGCCCGACTCTAAGAAAAACAATCAGGTATCCCTTAAAAAAACGAAAGAAAGAAAACAGATCTCCGATTCTTAGTAGTATTGTTTAACTACATATTTCTCAAACTAAAGAAGAATAATGTCAAAAGCTTAATTAATTTTTAGATAAATGAATGTCTTTATTTCGGCCTCTTCATAAGGCATGCACTCAAGAGTCATTAGTGCTGGTTCAAAAATGCTATCGGTGGTGGTTTTGGAACCATCACTGATTACTCAGCACTTATATTCATAGACTTTCAGTGTCAGTTTATGATTTGTCATTGATAATGGTATTAGTGCCGTTTCATATCAAGGAACTGGCACTTATACTCAGACTATCAGTGTCAGTTTGTGGGATAAGCCGGCACTGATACGAAGATGACTATCAGTGCTGGCTTTTTATCATGAGCTGGCACTGATGGCCCCTCCTCCTGCATAGAATCTAGCCATTGTCAGCAACAGCACAACAACAAGATAAATATACATTCAAGTTTCACATGCACATATAATCATCTCAGCACATATAATCTCACATACATGCATAATTTATTCACATCTCATTTCATTCATGCATACATAGCGATGTTCTTTCACATGTCATTCACTAAAGTTCATAACTAAGATAAGTTTGCAAAAAAAGTTCATAATTAACACATGTATGCAACAAAAAGGGTGAGAAGTGATGTCATTCAAGTTTTCTTGTTAATTGAAGACCCTGATATGCATTTTTTGCCTTGAGAAGAATCAGTAACAAACTTCATGGGCTAGGTGAAGGGATGGCATCCGAACAACACCATTCGAAAATATGGTACTGACCAAACTCCGGAATAACTTCATCATTGATGAGCCCGCAGAGTTGTTCCTAAAGTGCAATGATTCTCTGCGGCATGAGGATACTTATTTCTAGCTTGAGTTTCTGCAATTACCAGAATTGAAGAAATCAATCTATTTGAACACGAGTAGGAACTGAAAATTAATCATCAATACGTATACCACTTATCTCAGCAGTGGTAATGCTACTATAATTAATCCATGCATGAAGTCACATACACAGTAACCACACAAGTTGCCCTATGTTTGAATCCTACAAGGAAAGTTGGTTACGACTTTCCATTCCTTCCGGTACAGAAAGTGATGTTCATTCCTTACATAGCGCACATACACCCTGTACGCGTGTGATTATTGACTATAACTAGACTTAGATTCAATCAGTTTGATGTTTACTAAAGTATTAATGAAATGATTAGTTTACCTTTGTAGCAAGTCTATGATGGATTGTTATTCATCTACTGGATTTCTTCTCGCGTCGAGGACGATACTGCTAAGATCAATCTGGATGATTAATCATAGGTAATTAATCCTAAGTCCTAACATGGTGATGCTAAAAAAGAGTAGAACAAACATGGAGGGAAACACATACATAAAGTTGTAAGGTAAAAATATGTATCTCTTTAATTGGTACATACTAATAGAATTAAGTGCATAGTCCTCGACTACTTGTGGCTTGGTGGTGGCCATCGTTTGGTTTATTTTCATTGGGTTGAGGAATCCTACTTCAGTGATGCCCTTTTGACCTTATGTATGTATCTCCATCCTACATACACTAGAAGTTAAGATATTCAGTCTAATGATACAAGAATATATACTATGAATTATACACATAAGACACTTATAGAGTCCACAGCCTTATGAGTTAAATGTCGAGGGCATCTTGCTGGTATAATTGATACATTTCATTGAAAAAATCCAGAGCTTCGTTGTCGCTGTGGAGGAAATCACTATGATTGTATTTGAACGCGAACATTTCTCTACCAGCCTTTGACTATTTTAGGTACCACGCTTGGAATGTCTGCATTTGGGTTGTTAGCTTTGACAAGGACTTGACTAGTGGTTCGTCAAGCTTAAATTGCCATCTAGTTTTTGATTTTTCAACCTTGGACTCGTTATCAAGTGCTTCTTTTGTGATTTTTTCTGACATCATGAAGAAAGTTTCTTTCTAATTCTTCCTATTGTTCTAGCGCTCTTTGTTTTTTTACCTTCTCGAACGACGCCACCCTCAACTATTTTTTACCCATGATGCGCATATAGTTAGATTTTGGCGGTGGGTCCACAGGTCTAGCCAAATTCTGGAGGAACTTAGTGGTCGTTACTGGATCAATAGCATTCTTCTCAAGCTCAGTACGTTTGAGGTGTGCAATGACACTGGCGTTCACTTCCCTTCTGATTTACTCATCAGTTTATCATAAGGTAGAGGAGATGCCTACTTCTTAGATGTCGTCTTCGCTTCTTAACTGGTCCTCGCTGCTGTGATGAAGTCATTTTCTAAGATGACATCGACTTCTGAGATTGTGCAGGTGCTATTGGCTTTTGAAGCGGGATAGGCAGTGGTGGCGAAGGGGTTGGAGATCTACTTGGTAGATGTGGAGGTGACGATAGAGTAGGTGGAGATCTTCTGGGTGGTTATGGAGCCGATGGCGGAGGAGGTGGAGATCTTCTGGGTGGCTGTGAAGGCGATGACAAAGGAGGTGAAGATCTTCTAGGTGGGTCCAACGACTCTGAACTTGACCTAGACCTGTCTGTGTCTTCGCCAAACAATATGTCGCTCCGCCACATGACATAATGGCCTAGGTTTTTTGAGAGCCTCATTTCTCCCGCCTCTCCAGGGTAATCTAGCTTACTTTTATAGTACGCATGTATTACACTATCCACGTGTAGCCTGGCGTATCCCTATGGTATCGGGTAGCCATTGAAGAGAGTCCCTTTCACCCATTGCTGAGCTAGCACCCTAGCCACTGTGCTGGGAACACCCAAGGTGGGCACAACAAGCTTGCATGATGTGCTTTTTGTGATGTCGTCGATGGGGTGATGGATAAAGGCTGATCCTGGAAGCCTCGTTGACGTGTAGCTGCTCCGATTACCACTAGGGCTCATCATCAAAACATTATCTGCGATGACTAACTGCTCATGCGTACCTTGCTGAATAGTTGCTACTATTTTGGCGTCAGTCATTCGTCTCTCCTTTGCAAGTTCTTCTTTTAGAAGAGTCATCAATTCTGACATATTTTCTTTTCTTCATTTCTTATAAGTGTCAGTGTTTTGTTCGAATCTGACCTTTCAAGGCCTTAATCCCTTGCCTCGTGTGCGACCAGTGAGCTCCTTGTTTCCCAGTGCCAAGGTTAGCTCATCATTCTTCCTATATATCTGGAAAGATCCCTGGAAACACTGGATGTGGGCATCTCTAATCTTCTGTGTGACTTCTTGTTCTTGTTCTGTTTTAAAGCATAATCTTCCATCAGTCGCAATAGTCACCCCTCTCCCATACAAATAGTTCTTCGCTCGTGGAATCCACTTAGCCGTCATAGGTGTGACACCACTTTTGGTTATGTCTTCTTCCATCTTCTCCCACTTGTCAAGTTTCCTCACATACCCACACAAGCTGGTTCTGTGGGGGTATAAGTTCTTCTTGGAGTTGGTCTTGTTTGCTTCACTTATCTTTTTTGCTTCCTCCAAATCTCTGTACTTCATGAAATCATTCCAACAGTCTTTCGTTGTCAGATAATCATCCCAGTCTGGCATTCAACCATTCAAGTGATAATCTCTGTACAATGTACGCTTAAAATTCTTAATTTTTGGCCCATTATGACTATGTCATGATGCTTCGCTATGACCATGTTGCTTCCTTCAAGGTACTCAAACTTTTGCAAAAACTTGCCCCACATAAATTCCTTGATGCACTTGTCACCTCGTGATTGCGACATGGTCCCTTACGAGACACCCGCATGCGGTCTTGAACAGCCCGACTACATCTAAAGGTTTTATGGGCTCCCTGGCTAAATCAACCTCCGTGATGACAAAATGTCCCTTAGGTATCTTCCTAGGACCTCAACCACGCCTCGGTTCTTCAGATGACTGACCCACCGGCGCATCATCAGTTGTTAGACACTCCAACGCATCATCAGTGGTCGGACCCTCTGGAGCATTATCGTTAGGTTGATTCAAGTTGAGGTATGCACTCAGGCTACCGCTTCACTCTGGAGCATTTTCCAAGGTTGGATTCTAATCAGAGGAGGGTCCTTGTATCGGGGGGTATGTCCGTGGGCGACGACTTGATTTTGTATGTGCCATTTCTACATAAAAATTCCATCTATTCAAATTTCTTATAACATTGGTATTAGCATATATGACAATTAGTGGATAGAAAAACTTGGAGTGTCAAGATGCGAAGACATTTCTGCATACAACTTGGAGAAACATTAAGAAATAACAACTAGATCAACACAGATTATGCTTAAATGCATCAAATAGAAATTTTAGCATACTACTTAGGACACAAAAACTTGGAGTATCAGAATGTGGAGACACTTGTACAAGGGACAAAGCACGCTCCACCCTGATAGTTCAGTAGTGCACATCTGTGAATGTACCGAACCATCAAAGTGGAGCTATGCTTTGTCCAAACATCAAGTAATGAGTCTCCAATTTCATCATTTGCTCACATTAAGTAATGCTGATTTCAAAGTTCCAAATTTTTTTAACCAATGCTCATAAACAAAATGCTCTATCCAAAAGTAGGAACAACAAAAAAAGGATGGAGAGATGAAACAGAGAATTGAACAAAACGGAGCCATATCTACAGAAATATATAGAATTAACCAGAAGGAGCATATTGAAGCCTAAAAATTTGTAGTCATTTGTTATGCAAACAATAATCTTGATATATATCTTAGCTTACTTGTATGAAGGCAACAAGAGTTTTGGACAAGGACAAACTGGTAATCGTTTCATCATTCTTTTATACTCTATTGCAAGGGTAATGTAACAGTGTTGACTAGCAATAGTAAAGATATGGCAAGATCAAGCCACAACTCTCATTAGCAAGACCATCATTGAAGCAAGATTAGCAACATGAGCATAATCAAGGCACCAAGCATAACATGAATCATGACCACAATTTTTTTTTGACAGTAACATAACACGAATCATGACCACAGATAAACAAAAATGAACTACATGGTTCATCTAGGAAAGTGGCAATCAAGGCGTCCATAGTTCTGTACTACACTTGGTAGCACAAGTTGATGCTTTTGTTATCACAGTATCCTGCACTATGAATTTCCTAGATACCATAAAGTAAACAAGATATTTGAAAACAAAAAATACAAGTACTTGTATAGCAAGATAACCAGAAGTGGCCAGGAAAAATCATTTGCAGTAGCAACAAAAAGAAAAGAAATTAAAATCTTCTCATGGACACACAACATTCACATCTTTTGTTGGTTGAGGAAAATAACTCACATTAGCAAGACCATCAGTGAAGCAAGATCAGAAATAGGAGCATAATCAAGCCACCAATCATAGTAGCACCATAGAGGCAATCACAAAGGGATCACCATCCATCTTTTATACACTGCAATCAGCCACATATATGTCAAAACAGCAGGGCCATCTTAGAGAAGCTTTAGAGGCCACATCACAACTATCACCAGCAGCCCACAAGCATAGCAACAATAACACAACAATAACTAGATCACTAATAGGAGACAACCACCAATCTGAACATAAGCGGCGCATGTGGTCGGAGTATAGGAACGAGCTTCATGGCACAATAGCCAGTCATAGAGATAGCAACAGCATAGTGACGTACACACCAAGCATGGACTGGGAGAAAGCAACAACACCATAGCTCAAAGGCTAGGGAGAAGCACAACACATAGTGACAACATCGCTTTAGGCTACCACCCTCAATTTGGTTGCTATTGACAGCCAGGGATCGAGTCTAGGCTGGCAGCACAATAGCATTAGCAGGCATCCAACCGAGAAGAGAGAGAAGGGGGAAGGATTAAGTCTATGACTCATCAGACAATAGTAGCGAGATCTTGGAACTAGAACATGACAGAGCTTTGGCCAACTTCCAAAGATCACTAGGATGAGGTCATTGGGGAGGAGGCGCTAGGGAGGAGGTCACCGAGGGTGAGGCCATTGGGGATAAGGTCATCAGAGTGGAGCTCAGGGACGATGACGCTAGGCCTAGGCTCGTGGAGCTGAGGAGGAGGCCACCGAGGAGGAGGTGCTCGGGGTGGAATCGGGCTTGGGGACGAGAAGGCCGATAGCAGGGGAGGGTATCGAGGAGGCTAACAGCTAGGGAGGGCATCAAGGAGGTCCAAGGTTAGGGAGGGTGTCAAGGAGATGCGAGGGGCAACGGTGGCTTCAGCAGGGTGGGGAGCCGTCGGGGAGATGCGAGAGGTGCTGGCAGCAGCATTGAGAGATGAATGGAGGAGGCTGTGGCTAATTCCTCAAATATATAAGGATAGAGAATCAATGCTAACTGTGGTCTACAACTAGCACTCATACTAGCATTAGTGTCGGTTGTAGAACCCAGGAGGCACTGATTCTTGGACTATCAGTGCCGGCTCTGGTATACAACCAACACTGATACCAGCATTAGTGCCGCTTGTTCCTTGAGCCAGTACTGATATTGTTTTCCTTTTTTTACAAAACATTTTTCTGTATGGGAAGTGCTCTACGTACGACCAGGTTGTCTGACCCAATCGTACGACCAGTACAAGGCCATTCTGACCAGTTCCCATGGTTCTTTTGACTAGTACAAGACTCATCCGACCAGTGAACTAGTCGGACGGTTGTCGTTCATCGGCAAGGGAGGCGACGCTCTGCCGACCAGTGCCCATGGTGGTTGAAGTGGTAGTGCGAGTAGGTATTCTTTATTGATGAAGAAAATCTGATTACAAAGGATTTTGGAGTTACACTGGTCGCTCAACTTTGTAATCCATTAGGTAATTTATTATAAATTAGGTTTATAATTTCTGTAGTACATCTTCATTACAAAAGACAATATATATGTTTAATAAAAATTAAAGCTTTTTACTTAATAGAAATTAAGGCATATTCTTTGTACTAATTAAAGCATAAATGATAGTTGTGAACTTTTTATTTAATACAAATTAAAGCATATTATTACTTAATACATGTCCTTGATACAAATTACAGCAAATTATGAATTAAATATTACATCAAAGCTGCTTTCTTTTAATAATTATAGCTTCGTTATGATTGTGGTGCATGTAGGTAAGTTCCTCAGTGTCATCAATAAGAGGTAGGTCGACATTCTCTCCAAAAAGAGGCAGGTTGTCGAATTGATTGTAGTCTTTCTCGTCGATGACATCCTCAACATCGACAATCTTTCTGTTTCCTTGAAGAACCACATGGCGCTCCTCCTTGTTAGCTGGCTCCATACCCTTTACATAGAAGACTTGTGTAACATCTTTGGCAAGCACGAATGGTTCTTCTCTGTATCTGACAAGTTTGAGGTTGACGGTAATCATACTATACTTGTTGATATTCACTCCACCTGGGAGTCTAACTCATTGGCACCGGAATATAGGGATCATCAAATATTCTCCGTATTGGAGCTCCTAAATCTGCTCTATGAATCCATAGTAGGTTTTCTTGTTGCCATCATGGTCATAGGCATCAATACGAACATCACTATTTTGGTTAGTTCTCTTGTTGTCTTGTGCTTTCATATAAAATGTATAGCTATTAATGTCGTATGCTTTGTATGTATGAATCATAGTTGACGGCCCATTAGCCAACATTTCAATAGTGCATCATTTGTATCTTTATCCATCATGCGTCTATGTAACCAACTGCTGAAATTATATTTGTGCTCTCTTGTAATCGAATCCTCTAACTTGTTGGATTTGTGGACCGTAGCATTTGCATGTGCATATTTACATACAGGCCCACTACAACTGATTGTTGCAGAACTACGAAATGTGCTTGGGTGAATGAAACATAATCGTTCATATGGACTGTATTATGACCTAGCATCCATTTCCCCTTTAGCCTTCCCTCATGGCGAGATACATGCTTACTAATTGCTTTCATATCCATATAGTCGATGGCGAACTCAACGACCTCATCTGTTCCCCAGCCTTGGACCATGCAACCTTCCGGCTGACCTCGGTTACAAATATATTTCTTTAGAACTGACATGAATCTTTCGAAAGGATACATCTGATGCAGAAACATAGGACCAAGGTACTTTATCTCATGCCTGATGTGAACAATGAGATGGGGCATTATGTCAAAAAATGACGGAGGAAAAATACTCTCAAGCTGACATATAGTATGGACCACATCTTCTTGCAGCCTTGTTAGTTTGCTCGGATCGATGACCTTCTATGAAATTGCGTGGAAAAACAAATACAACTTTATGATTGGGTCTCAGACCTTATCTGCCAAAAGACCTCTAATTGAAACAGTAAGCAATTGTATCATCATCATGTGACTATCATAAGACTTGATGCCAACTAACTTCAAAGTTTTCATGTTCATTAATCTCTTTACGTTGGAGGAGTAACTGGTTGGAACTTTGATTCCATACAAGCAACTACATAGGCTAATCTTCTCTTCCTTGCTCAGGGTGTAGCAATCTATGGGAAGTTCGTTTGCCTCGTTGTCTAGGATTTTAGGATGCAAAATTTTCCTTAGCTTCATATCTTCTAGGTTCAATTGTGCATTGGATGTATCTTTTGTTTTGCTAGGTATGTTTAGTAAGGTACCAATCAAGTTGTCAAACATGTTCTTCTTCACATGCTTAACGTCGATTGAGTATCGGACCATCAAATGCTTCCAATAAGGTAGGTTTCACAAAATTGATCTCTTTTTAAACATAGGAGCGAGTGTTCCAGTAGAGAATTTTGTACTACCTTTCCCCTTTCCAAGGAAAATTCTAAGCTTCTTTACCATCTTATATACATGTTCCCCCAGTGTGAACCTTCAGAGCTCGACGAGTCTCCAATGTCCCGTCAAAAGCTCTTTTATTTCCACGGTATGGGTGATCCGGGCATAGAAACCTACGGTGACCCATGTAGATCATTTTCTTATAGTTCTTCAGCCACAACCCCCCTGTTTCATCCAAGCACCATACATATCTATTGTAGCCTTTTAAAGTCTTTCCTGATAGGTTAGCAAGAGTAGGCCAATCTTGGATCGTTACAAACATCATTGTGCAAAGGGTGAAATGCTCACATTTGTATTCATCCCACACTTGTACACCATCTTTCCATAGTAGAAGGAGATGTTCAAGTAATGGTTAGAGATACACATCGATATCGTTGCCATGTTGATTCGGCCCACTGATCAGCAAAGGCATCATTAAAGAACTTCCGCTTCATACATAGCCAATATGGAAGGATGTAGATACAAAGAGTCATGGGCCAAGGGCTATGACTATCGCTCATGTTGCCGAAAGGATTCATTCTATACGTACTCAACCCAAACCTTATATTCCTCACTTTAGCTATGAATTTCTTGTATGTTGTATCGAAGTTCCTCCATTGCATTCCATCAATAGGGTGTCTAAGCATTCCATCTTCCTTTCATCCTTTGGCGTGCCATCCAATCAACTCGGCATTCACTTTATTGGCAAACAATTGCTTCAAATGGGAGATTATAGGGAAATACCGAACCATCTTAGCAGGGGTCTTCTATCCTTACTCTTTTCTCCTACGTCATCGCTATTGATATCGTCAACGTTGTGCTTGTACCATGATACACCGCAAATACGACACGCTTCCAAGTCTGCATCCCCGTTGCAATACAACATGTAGTCATTTCGATATGCATGTATTTTTTCTACTTCCAACCCCAAAGGGCAGACAATCTGCTTGGCGTGGTACGTGTTTTTAGACAACTCGTTGCCCTCTGAAAGTAAGTCCCTCAAGAATCATAACAACTTGTTGAAGCCCTAATTAGACCAACCATTGCTAGACTTTATTTGTAGCAATCTCAGCACATCATGCAGCTTGTTGTGCTCTTTCTTACAGCCCAGGAACACCGATGTTTTATAGTCCTTTACCATGCGCTGTAACTTTTCATGTTGCCTATCACTGGTGAAGTCTCCCTCCGCATTGCGCAACATTTCATCTAGGTCGCCATCATCGTTGCCGACAAAAGTATCTTCGAACGCCGACACGTTGATATCTTCGTCAGCCATCATATCGTTGCCTCTGTCTTCTTCGATTATGGGCTGCTCTTCATGCACAACCTTCTCATGTTCATCATGCTTGATTCAGCAGATATAGCCAGGTTTGAAACCCTTACGAAACAAGTGTGCACATATTTGCTCTATGCCTGAGAACTGCTTCTCATTCTTGCAATCAACGCACGGATATCATATATAGTGATCATCACGCTTGTTTTTTGGCTTCCTGTACGCTGCGATAGCCCTAAAAAAGCCTCCACGCCATGAAAGAACTCTGGGCCGTGACGGTCAGCTTTGTACATCCATATCTGGTCCATCTACAAATTTATGTTTAGCATTACGTTTTAGCAATCATTAAAAACCATTGAATCGATAATCATGCAATATTTCAAAATACACATCATTCGCATCTTGATTGCTCCATGTTAGATGGCCCATCACATTCTGGCACTTGGCCCGGGTCAAAGGACCCACCTTCTAAATGCTGCCACATCCGCTTGCGACTAGCGGGTGCACGTGCCATCCTTACAGCACAAATTCAATATGTTGATCTATCTAGAGGCGATTAAAATAATCTTTTTTCCTAATTCACTACTAGAAAATTGGAGCTAGGTTTTAATTTATTTATAGGTGATTTTAGCCTTTTTTTCTTAAATTCATAATAACATATTTTCAAATCTAGAGTAATCAAGCAAATAAATCTAACCACAAATAAAATGTAGATCATCTCCATGTGCGCTACAATGAGAAAATTGTAATTTTTACTCAATTAGAGCTCAATTGGAGCTCTAGCTCCTCCCAAAATTCATCATTATGGAGTAATCACATACTTTCAAACCTAGAGCAATCTAGCAAGTAAATCTAAGTAAAAATAAAATGTAGATCATTTTACTAACCTTGGAGCACCTTGGGCACGTAGATTTGTCCAAATTTTGTAGTCTCCAAGCCAAGGTTGGGCATAAATGGCGGGAGCTGAGTAGAATATAGCTCATCACTGTTCCGTTCGAGCTTGGGGAGAAGAAGATGCCTCTTATATATTGTATATTTATTAGTGCTGGCTTGTAACACGAACTGACACTGATAAAAAGTATTAGTGTCGGCTCATGGTTAACAGCCAACACTGAAGTATCAATGTCGGTTTAAGCCAAGAGTGGCACTCATACTCAGTATCAGTGCCAGTTCAATCCAGCTCAATCATTGATCGAGCACGGGATGTTACGAACCGGTATTGATACTTTATCAGTGCCAGTTCTGGTCTAGCCAGCACTGACCCGACATGGATGACTAGTTCTATTGTAGTGACTCGACCATTCGTTATTACACTGTTTCAGCCATATGTTGCCAATAAGATGCTAAGGGCCTATTTATTTCAGCTGGGGATTCTGAAAACTAGCTTGTAGATGGTAGATTGTAAAAAATTGGATTGTGAAAAGCTTTCAGATTGTGTATTCTAAAAAATCTTGATGAGCAATTCAATAAAATGGACTTTCATAATTTGTGAAAAGCCGAGGAAAAGTAGCTTCTTGGATTACCACAATCCAATAAGCGGATTGTAAAAAGTTATGATAAAAAACTATCTGTTTGTTTCAGCATCGAATTGTACCAGCTGAAAGCCACAATCCAAAACCGCAACAAACATGCCCTAACAAATAGCAAAAGTTCACAAATCTTAATTAATAAAATATCTCAATAATGTTCAATGAAATTATGTGTGTGAGGTTTAAAGTTTAATTCCGGCCAACAGATACGGATGGCCGAGGCGCCGAGGAGCTCTCTTGATTCATATTGACTGACGCACATGATTAATTCCTCAAGAAAAAGAAAGCTAAAAGGCAGTCAAACAACAACGTTCAACGGTAGCCAACAATAAATACAGACGAACGGCCACCATTGGTCAATGCCGAAGATACCAATACGTGGTTGCCGTTCTTCATGGGTTCCAGATTCGAGCCTCAAAGGCTAAAAACACGTCCACACGCATTCACGACCACAGAGCAGCAACTTTGTACCTTCACCAATACAAAAATTTATCACAAGAGATCAAGTTTTGGCCACAAATAAGGATGTGCCACTTATGCAACTTTACATTGGCGATGTCACGGCATATATGCTTCCAGGAAGGTTACTGCATCAAACAGTTGTATGTCATCTATTCTCTCCTTTTTGTTTCATAACATTTTTGTCTCATTATATATAGCAAAAGCCAAAGGAATGTTCTCTGCTAAGTCCTCTTTGTTGGCTAAAACTTTCCATCTAGTCAAAGAAAATTGAAACAGAAGCTAACATGGGTTACACTAAGAAACACTAGTAGCATTTGTTTTAGCCAACATGCTAAGCTAGATTAGCATTTATTTTTAGCAAAAAGAAGTAGCAGTAGTACTATCTAGCTGAGAGTTAATTTAATTCTAAAAGAAGAACAGAAGAAAGATCATATTGTACACACAGAGAGGCATATTGCACGGTCTAAGCTGGTTTACTAGAATTAATTTAGTTCGGAAAGGAGGGGGAAATGGATGAATCCATGTAGCCAGTGATTTAATGGATGTACAGCTATGAGGTGAAGCATGTGTGGACACAAGGCCAATCAAGTCCAAATTAGCCCTGGGCACTTTATTTAGCATATGCTAGCTGATTCAAAACGCGGCTTGAGCTTGTTGGATCTTGATTAGGAGAAGCACCAAGTTAACAGATATTTACATCTGAGCTAAGCATTATATTGGCACATCATGAGTGGGTTAGACTTTGGACGTCATGCCTTGGAAACAATTTTCAATAAGTTCCTTGTTTTGAGCATCACAAATTTAAAGCAAACAAAGGTCCTTTGATCTATTGGTTGCTAGCCTCCGACGGCTTTCGACGAGTCTTTTCGCCAATATCTACCTCTCCTCGTACGTCGACGTCACATCACTTCATCACTGATAATTTATATTAATAACGTGCAGCCTCTTAACCCTTTCCTAGTGTCCACTCCACTTTGCTCTACCGCTCCTCCCAATGCGATTGATCGAAACCATTTGCGCGGGCGCAGTCTATTGTATTTTCCTTCCTCCGTAATTCACTCTCGATCGCAAAACTTTTACAAAGCAATTTCAATTTTCTTCTAGGCTTTTCATCCAGTTATCCTATTCATAGCACATAGCTTACATCCATCTATCTGATCAATCCAATCCAATCTGCACCTGTCAAGAAACCACATCTAGACGCCTTTAGTTTCTTCGTGAGTTGATCCGAGATCCCACCTTTCGATCACTCGAGACGGAAGATGGCTGCACTCTTCCTTTGTTTTTCAGCCTTTTATTTCCTTCGAAAATCGGATGACTATAACTGATTAACTCGCTCAATTTGTGGCCACAACTCCAACAAGGTCTGGTGTGCCAAGTGTTAAGTGTATATGCCTGATGGTGGCAATAACACCACAAAGCAAAGTGGACATAGACATGTAATGCAGCAAGTGACCATCACTTCTTGTGATCTTCCATCCCCTTGCTTTTGTTTAACGGTAGATACGAAGCCAGAGGACAGAGGGGAAAGGAGGCTGCTGAAAGGTATTGCCTCCCAAATGATATATTTATTGCCTAGTATGGCCGACCATGCAAAAGGCTCCTGCTATTAGTAGTTTAGGTGCTGTAATTTTGGTGAAAGTACGAGCTTAGCTCCATCAAGAACTAATAGCTAGATATCTCCCCTGGTCAGTTTTACTATTAGTTGTGGGCTGGGACACTGACATATTTGCCCATTGTTTTTAGGAATAATAGTATAAAATATTATTGACATTAGTTGTAACAGTGTGAAGATTTTTTGTGATAAATCTACTAATATAATTTAGACAAATAGGTATATACTACCCAAAGTTTACAGGTTTTATTCCCACAAAAAAGTTCTCACATTTTGCAAATCAAAAGGTTGTGGTTCAATTATGCATCATTTGATACCTTGCCATTAGGAAATATTGATTTTCTAATCTTGTCCTGTCCACCCATGTGCATGCTCATTTCTTTTGCCCCTCTTTACGGTCACCGCCTCCGGACTCCCTCAGCATGAGGACCGATACGGACACCCTTAATAACTGTGATGAGGCCAGTCCCCCAGGGTATATCTTCCTTTGCTGCTCCCTTCTCTCCTCATATTTGTGGTCGATGATGTGGGTTTAATCCAACCAACAAAGAGATAGTACCAGGGCTTCATTTAACAATTTGGGTTTTTGGGTTGGGGTGGGTGGTGAAACCCTTTTACCAGCGGTAACCGATATTACCCGGATGTTTTGTCCAGGAATTTCATATCAGAATTTGAATTTGTAAATGCTAACTAGTGGCAATATAATCCCAAAAGCACCCCAAATTTCTTCTAATATTTTCCACCTCCTAGTAACCACCGAAATTTTATCGGTAAATGGAACCCTAGAGAGTATTGCCACCTCATTTGGAAAGACATATCACTCAAAAGTCCTTGTAATCAAGATAGTCTCAGAGAAAGATTAAATATTAAATGAAAAGCAAGCCGTGGCAACAGAATGCAACCTTTATTTAACAAATTCTTGCAAGCTACATATATATAGACACTATGCTCACAGTTGGGTTCCCTCAATTTCAATTCAAATGTTGGACTAAACTGTTTAATCATTTCCATACAACTTGTGTTGTACACAGGTTATAGTAGGTAGAGATAGCCGCCAAAGTAGTGATACCTTGCACTAATATTATTTTTTCCCTCTTAATAAGGGGCCCAGAAAATTCACTCTCTCTGAGAGGGTGTTTCTTTAGAGGAAAAAATAATCTTCTTTCTGGGCGTCAGCCATTGTCTCATTAATCACTCAGGTGCGCTCAGGCCATGCGTATCTACGGATAGATTAGAAGATTGGCTTGTTTCTTCTATATCGCTAGTGCATGTTTGGATGGTTCGAACAGGCTCTCTGCTGCAAAAGAACTAATTTAATATTACACATTACTGCATTGCTTATTAGTTTGCATGAGGGTGCGTAGCATGATGGCTAACTAGTTAGCTAACAATCTAGTGCGACCAATGAGTATATTATATGTTCATGTACCACACAAATTAATATTTGCTAATGATGTCTTGCACATTGGTGTAATTGCGTTTAGTAAGGGCGTATCCAATAATATATCAGCTAGCTATAAGATTTGTCCACGTTAGATTTTTCTATGTAGAGGGGAGAGTAACCAGAAGAGAAAAAAACTAGTAGCCTACTTATTTCATCCATTAATCTTGTAGTCTATTACATGTGACCCTACATTAATTTTATAGATTGTGCTAGATTTAAGTTATTTGACTGCATGCGACCTATTACATACATCACCTTTTGCTATTCGAATGGAGTAAGCCGAACGCATGCTGGCTCAAAGTTAACGTTTTCACTACTAATTAATTTCGATCATGGTATATACATTACTATCGCGAACAAGTTACAAATATATGGTAATATCAATTGTACATATTGGCCAAATACAAATTAACGGATAGTCAAAATTGAAATTGTATAAATGTTGTGGATCGTAAGAACACATTAATGGGGCCAGCAGTAAGGTTTCTCGTGGTGTTTTTTTTCTTCTTTTTTTTTAAAGATGTGTCGAGACCGGATCAAAGGATAATTCAAAGATGTGTCGAGCCTAGAAATCAATTTCAACACATAGCGATTTCATTGATGATAACATAAATTTAACTTAATCAAATTAAATCGTCTTACAAAAGAGACATTCTAGGGTCAAAGAAGAAGCAAATAAACTGCAATTGATCTAAATGTAGTTGAATTTAGTAGTCTTTATTCCTCTTGATGACTCCACGGACAAATCGATGGAGAACCAACTTAGAATGCACCATCTTCAATAAGTTCTAAAAAATCTTCTCCGAATAAGTATGGTTTGGGTATAGCAAGTGTGAGCATATGTTATACTCCGCAAGTTATGAGGAAAAATATGCATATGAAGATTTAAATAACAATAAAACTTGACATGGCTTAGTTTGCATGAAACAACATTTTAAAAAAAACTTAAAAGCAAGTAAGTAATTCAAATGAATGACAATAAATAAACATTAACCTCAAGATTCCAACCATCTTGACTTAACCAAAGATCTGACTGCCTTAACAATGGTTTCCACCACCATAGTTGACCAAAATCAACACCCCAAGCACAATTTCCACCACCGTGATTAACCAAACCAACTATCAAATTATTTCTAATCATGTGTGGTTTTCCTCATTGCTCTTGATTGTGAGCACATCTGATCAACCACTTTTACACTCTCCAGAGGCTATACACTTTACCCTCAAATCATGTCATCCATTTATGTCGAGTATCCATTGATTGACGGAAAATTCTTACACACTTCCAACGTGTGCGCTACAAATCCATTACAAAGCCTTTCCAAAACATTTTCCAATATATGCATGCCCCGCTAAGGTTTCACTAGGTGGGAGTACATCCTCCATCAAGACAACCCCCTCTTGCATCTAATAGTTTCAGGAAGTACACCCTTCTGTCCCTATACCACCATTTGGTTTATACTATGCTGGGAAAACAACTAATTAGTTAGCTAATCCCGTCTCATATCAAGCTTATGGTTGTACTATAAAACTTGGTCCAAATGGACCATGAATTGGTCTTTAGAGAATTTGAGCAAGACTACCACCAACCCGTCTGTGCAAAAACCTGCACCTGTCTCCACTAAACACGTGGTCAAACCCTAATTTCCATGTTGCTAACAAAACATTATTCCATCACCTTTTATCATCATTGCATAAGAGCATTGTCCTGTATAGTTGAACAATTATCATTATCACCATCACAAAGCAAGACTAAGCATTAACTATTCTTTCATAAACCAACCAAAACCATGGCGATAAGGATGTTAACAGAAAACTAGGGTATAGCCTAACTTGGGACTCCCGATAGTATTATTGGCATGCAATCTTGTAAAACAAAATATTTTAAAACATGAGATCAAAATAGTCTAGGACACAACTTACCTTTCCGATACTCATTTGGGTCTTCAAAGTCATGATCTTGCAATCCTTCCTACTCCTCAAAACATTGCCATCTACTCACGAAAACAAGTGAAAAGACAAAAAATAAATACCAACAATAAAAATAACCAAATGGCACACAACTCAAAACTTAACTAGATAGATTAAGATTTTCTTAGAATTTTGATGAAAGAACAGATCAAATCAGAGTCATGGTTGATAAGTTGGGATTTTTGGAAAATTAAAACAAGACATAAGATTAATTACAGGTGAAACTAAGTGATTATAAATTTTCTATAACTTTCTAGAGTGATATACAATTTTCTAGGATTTTTTGGCATTTATTAGTATTACTTTACTAAAGAAAAACATTAAACATCATTATTAACTTTTTATTTACTAAATAAAAACGTTATTAAAACTATTATATATTAAAAATAATTAACAAAATTATTTTTATACTGGAAGACCTAATTATTGTGCAAGCATGACATCATTATGAGGTCAACATGATTTAAATAAAAAGAAAGGAAAAATACGCTAACTGAGCTTGTTGACTTGGTGACTACGTTGGATAGAAGGCTGATGCGGCACCAACAAATCAATTTTGGGGCTCATGTGGGAGGTTATGTGGCTGATGATATGGCGCATTGACTGATCGAGGTTTCATTAAATCTCGGTACTTCATCTTGAATCGGACATCTACGATCTATCCTACCCGAAGAGGTATATGGCTTCTAATCTCGACCATCGGCTTAGATCGGGCGTCAGTTGGAAGATCGGGCTTGGCTCTGGCTAATAATACAATAATAGTGACTTTGCAATGGTGATGCTTCACCTAGATTTGGCTGGAACGGCATTTCAGTGGCTTAGCAACTTTGGCGAGTGGCGGAACATGACTTGGAGAGCTCGGCAGACTCACCTGGGTGGTTGATTGATGATGGCAGAGTTCAACGGAGGCTGGCGACAAGCAGTGGCAGCTTTCTTCTTTGTAGCTCAGTGCAGAAGGGTTTCCAGTGTCGAACTCATATTGGCGAGTTGGGCAAAAGCTTTGGGGTGAACTGAGGAAGGAGTAGGGGTCACATATTTATAGGTGGGAGGGCTAGGGAGGTAGAATCGAGTCTGTTAGGGTTTTGGTGAAGTCTAATGGCGGCATGACCTATCCCTAGCTTATTTCCAGTTCAAACACACTCAGATAGAGATAGACCGGGCAAAAGATCCAGGGGATCTCACATATTCCATTTGAAAGTCGTCTGGAAGACATTTGGTTTAGATTCGAATGGATTGGCGCGGGATTTGGTTTTGCATTTTCGTGTTGGGTGAGTACTAGTTGAGGACGGTGGGAGGTGGACAACAACCCTGTGAGTGACTAACTTTGACCCAAGAATGAAAGTAGGTAGCTCAGGTGTTGGAGGAAATATCTCAACCCACAGACATCACTAAGGAGACACCATAAAGAGTTCATCCGGAGCCCTTAGGCTCTGGACTCCCCGAAGAAGCTAAAAGTTCCTAGAGGCTGTGGACCCCTCCAGCCATCGCCTCTCGAGATAGGAGAAGTAGCTGGCCTCCAAGGAGAATATCTACAAAAGGAGAACACTAACTGCAATTGGCCTCACACGAAGTGACCGACAGTTAATGCCGGTGCAAGTGGTGGCTGCCCTAAAATTCCGATGCAAGTGGAGGCCACTCTGACACCTAGAACAGTGTGACGCCATAGTTTACGATAGGTTGAGTCCCACTCTTTGGGCTAGTTTACACCACTGTATTTGCCATGGTAGATAATATCTTTAGATAGGGGTAAAAGTATTCTACCTAGACCCATACTATGTGATTCAACTGGTCTAGGTCTCTATGGTATAGTGATAACATTTGTCACTATCTCTGTAAGGGGCATACTTATATAATTACACATGATATGACACTTTAAATACAGACCCGTGACCATTAGGAATAGGGACCAATTTTTTGGTGATGAACACATCGGTTTTCCTTCCTCTCCATTTCTTCTCAAAGCTTGAGTCTCCTCTCGAGAGGAGGCTCTCGCCGTACTTGTTTGTGGAAGATATTTTCTTTCACCAATAGCGCACTGTCCGTGGGGACTCGAAAATAGAAGTACAAAGAGAGGTAGGATGCCACCCAAAAGAAGACCACCATGGCCACAACATAGGCAGCTGACTCCCCAGCCACACCTGTGCGAGGGTCCACATGACCACCACAACCATGCAATCTATGTAGACCCACCAGTTCCACTACTGGATGGAACAGCGACCCTCCGGTCACCGCCGACCCAGTGGTGGCCCTGGCCTGGACTGGCGCAGAGGCCCTGGTCGGAGCGGAGATCTTCCAACAATAGCGTAGTGAGGACCTCGTAGCATCCCAAGGGGTTATGGTTGAGGCCACAGCTGTGCAGGCTGCCCTTTAGTGGTTCTGGGCACTTGAGCCTAGGGGCACTCATGCCTTGGCCCACCCTCGTGGCGTCTCTTGTGATGGCACCCAAGACACCTTTGTCCAGCCGATGTCTTCTGAGAATCTGGTTGCTGGGCAGCCTCCTCTACTTCCTTTGATGGAAGGGGGTTCTGGAGAGACCACAAGCTCTGGTACACGCATATCCCTCCAACGCCTTCGACGCCGACCATAGGCTTCGGTACCACAGGAAGGGTACTGGTGCATCCTGCATGGAGCCAGGCATGGCCATAATACTGAGAATTTCTGAAACCTTATAGCCTTCTAGATGGAGTACCTCGAGAGGCAGGCGGGACGCCTAGTAAGGGAAAGAGCCGGTGATAGGTGATCTAGGGGTCGTAAAATAGTAACGGCCAGCTGGGTAGGTCTCCGAACCTTATTGAGCTCCCCTCGTCCTGCTCTACCTTCTCCTACTCCACCACCGACGGTACAATACCCCAGCTACAAGGATTGAGTCACACCAACAACCCTAGCCATAATGGAGTCTAGCAGGCCCTCGGCGTAGGGGGCCTCGCCTGAACTGCAGAGTAGTTGGGGCCTCCGGAGCTCCTCCCACATTGGGTTCAATATTAGGTGAGTTGGTCATGACAAAGGGCAAGGGCTCCAACAGGAGGGCCTAGGTGTCAAGAAGGTCCACAAGGCCAAGACCCTTCAGCGAATGACACAGGCCAGAGAGACCAACTATTTCCCTGCCTAGGAGCTATGAGGGCTTCCGGGCCTACGACCTTGCTGAGGAGGCCTTATTTTGGCAAAGGTGCGCCCATGACCACCTAGCAATAGCTTGCCTAGCTAGTTAAATTTTCAAGACAGAAGGGGCATCGTATTCTGAAAGTAGTTAGCTTAGCTGTTGAGGGCCTCTACAACAGATAACTATTTGGTAACAACAATAGACAGTAAAACTTAAACTATATCTTTGTTCAACAGTAGATGGTAAAACTTAAAGTCATATTCTTGTACAAAGAGTGTCATATAAGTGCACAAGACCCAAACCCTTCGAGGAACATGCATAGCCTCAGTACCATCGATTTCCAAACCCTCTGAAGAACGGGCTTAGCCTTAGTACCATCGAGGTCCAAACCATCCAAGGAACGGGCATAGCCTCAGTACCGTCGAGGTCCGAACCGTCCGAGGAACATGCATAGTCTTAGTACCGTTGAGGTCCAAACCCTCCAAGGAATGGGCATAGACTCAGTATTGTTGAGATCCAAACCCTCTGAGGAGCAGGCATAGCCTTAATACCGTCGAGGTCCAAATTAGCTTATTGATTAATCCAAAAATTACTTCATTTCATACACACGTACATGCATGCATGTGCACATATATACATGCATGGTATACAAGACAATTGCACTGATAGAACATGCCCTCCACCCGTTCACGACCATAAGACTCAAGGGGGTCAGGGGAGTAACATTCCGTGCAATGCACACTACACAAAAGGTGTGAGACACGCCCTCCATTCGACCACCACCAGAAATGGCCAAGGGGGTCACAGATTGTCTCCCAAGGCCTAGCTATCGGCATCACCTCTACCAACCACCGTTGGGCTCCAGATGGCCCTGCCTCTGGAGCCTCACCGCGGTTAAGGGTCGAGGAGGTTGTGGACTACCTCCCTCAACCTAGCCATCAATGCCACCTCCAGCAACTATTGTCGGGCTCCGGATAGCCCTGCCTCCGGAGCCTCGTTGCAGTTATGGGCTGAGGGGGTCGTGGGTTACATCCCTTGGCCTAGCCATCGATGTCACCTCCTGCAACCACCACCAGGCTCCGGATGGCCCTACCTCTGGAGTCTCGTAGTGGTTAAGGTCCGAGGGGGATGCGGATTGAATCCCTCGGCCTAGCCATCGGCATCACCTTCGGTAACCACCGCCGGGCTCCAGATGGCCCTGCCTCCAGAGCCTCACAGTGATTAAGGGTCGAGGGGGTCGTAGACTACCTCCCTTGGCCTAGCCATCAGCGTCACCTCCGACAACCATCATCGAGCTCCAAATGGCCCTGCCTCTAGAGCCTCACCGCAGTTAAGGGCCGAGTGGGTCATGGGTAGCCTCCCTCAGCCTAGCCATCAGCGTCACCTCTGGTAGCCACCTCCAGGCTCCGGATGGCCCTGTCTCTAGAGCCTCTCCACGGTCGGTTTCACCTCCGGCAACCACCATCAGGCTCTAGATGGCCCTATCACTGGAGCCTCACCGCGGTTAAGGGACAAGGGGGTTGCAAACTACCTCCTAGGCCTAGCCATCGACATCACGTTCGGCAACTACCACCAAGCTCCAGTTGGCCCTGCCTCTAGAGCCTCACAGTGGTTAACGGTCGAGGGGGTCGTGGATTGCCTCCATCAGCCTAGCCATCAGCATCACCTCCGGCAACAACCGCCGTGCTTTGGATGGCCCTACCTCTGGAACCTCGTTGTGGCTAGTGTCGCCTCCAACAACTTCTATCGGGCTCCGAATGGCCCTACCTCCGGTGCCTCACTGCGGTTAAGGGCCAATGGGGTCACGAACTGCCTCCCTCAGCCTAGCCATCAGCGTCACCTCTGGCAACTACCATCGAACTTTGGATGGCCCTGCCTCTGGAGCCTCGCCACCAGTAAGGGCTGAAGGGGTCACGAACTGCCTCCCATAAGCCTAGCCATCAACGTCACCTTCGGCAATCGTCACCGGGCTCCGAATGGCCCTGCCTAAGGAGCCTCATTGCGGTTAATGGTCGAGGGAGTCACGAACTACCTTCCTAGGCCGCAACTACCGCCCGACTCTGAATGAATTGCTTTGGGTCAAAAATCCAGAACAAATTTGGAAAGAAATCCATATCAGCATCGGATAGAAGAATGTTCATATCATGCTGGAACCTAGTGGCAGCCAGGGCTAAGGGGGTCGCAAACTGCCTCCCTCAACCTTAATCATCGGCTTCGCCTCCATCCACCACCACTAGGCTCTGAAACTACCTCTCCTCCATGAGAGAACTCATCTCATGCACCAACAATCGGTTGCTCACTCCACCACCAGGAATGACAAGGTCCTTATCCTCCGCCAAAAGCGTCGGGATCCAAACCCTTCGCACCTTGATAGCACCTGTCGTGGTCGTGTTTAGGCCTAAACCTGTGCGAGGCTTTGTCGCTCCAGTTGCACCTAGTACCCTATAGTCATCCCTGCCACCCTCCGGTCGCCAGAAAACCACATCGTGCGGGGGGGGGGGGGGGGTCGGTGTCACACCTAGTTTTAACGGACAAAACTAGATGTAGCTTATGTATACCTAGGATGTTCAAGACACATAAGTTCATCACATGTGAAGTAACAAAAGCAATACTTTTACAGAATAAACGTTAACTCTTATAGCTATTGATATATATTATCTTCTATGTAGATAACTGCAGCGGAATAGAAGCACTGGTGCCTAACAACACCGCATGCAACCGATAGGGAGACAAGTGCCTAGAACATCACAACCTCATATTGATAGTCTTCAACATCTTCACTCACTGAGTAGCACGACAAATGTCTCATGGCATAGGGAAAATAGCAAGTGTGAGCACATGAAGCGCTCACAAGTGTACATGAGAATAATGATATGCAAACTTATATCAAGGACAAGCTGACATATGGTATATTTGCGTAAATACAATTAAAGAAAATAATAATATAATTAAAAAACATTAAGTAGTTGTTAAGTGAATGTAACCCAAATGACCCAATAACTATCACTGAAGGCTACCCACCTTGCAAACCATAACCATCTCGTACAACTAGTGCTACCATACCATAATTATAACCATTCCATACCCACAACCAACTAATCATGAAAGGATCTAAGTCTCCCATAACCGTGGGCACAATTATTATAATAGTTTTTACACTCTACAGAGGTTGTCTAGCTTTCCCCACGAGATGTGATTTCATCACTCGCAAGCAGGTGACTAAAGTCTCCATTCTACCAGTGCTGATCAGGCACATATCACACTACCTAAGGTGTGCGGCCAGGAGATCACTGCAAGGCTGCTACAAAGTTTCTTCTGGTATGTGTATGCCCGCTGAGGTTTCACCGCCAGGGTTTACGAAATCCCCTTCTAACCCAGAAGCCCCCTCTTACGTCAGATGGTTCGGAGGATTGAGGATCCCTTCCCCAAATGTCCACTCCCACTAACCAAATGGTTCAGGTTCAAGAGCCATCCCCACACATTCACTCCTACCATTTGGCACACATAAACTAGAATAAACTAATAAATAAGTCAGCCCCCCATAAGGGCTCGTGGTTGGTACATTACTTTTTGGGTCGTTGCTCCATGAAGAACCGGTCCTTACATAGGCTACTTGAGCAAATACTAACCAACAACATAACCATGATCATTATCACCAACACCTATCTGCTCAAGTCCTAAAGTTCCCTGTTGCTAAACCATTAACAAATTAACCATCATCGTTGCTTATGTTCATTAGTCAAGTATATGACACTTCCTAATATCCTGACAGCATGGCTAAGCATTTCTACCCATAAAAGACATCGAACCATAAACCACTTAGGCTTCGAGGAATGGTAATGGAATATCTAGGAAAACCCTACCATAAGTGACGACCCATCAGGTGGACACTGCATACAATTTTGTAAAACAAAACAATTTAAAACATGGGAGCAATATGATCAAGAAGTACACTTGCCTTTTACCCAATGCTGCTCAGTGTTGTCGAAACCTTGGTCTTGAAATTCCTCAAATAGATCCGAAGCGTTGTCGACTAATCGTGAATTCTATCGACAAACAAAAGCAATATCAAATAAACACAAAATAAACTCCAAATTGCACAAATACAAGGAATAGAACGATAGACTAGGATCTTGGATTGGGCTGGACATAGAGAAAGGAATTGATTGAAATTCTTTCAAAGAAAGATAAGGGGGTAGAAACTAGGACTTCACATGAAATGATAGAAATAACTGACTAAAGCATTAACATGTGTGACCTACAAAATTAATATATTATTTTAATATCATAAACTCATGTTTCTGATACAATAACATATAGATCTAGCCAGCAACTAAATAGAAAATGCAATAAACATAACTTATCAAAATAATATCCTCATGTTGTAGGGATTTAGATGTTAATAAGGGAAAACTACTATAGGGATGTGAGAATTTCTATCTAAATCTAGCATGGTTGGATAGATCTTGTTTTTAGAAAACTTTGAGACCAAGAATCACTCAAACCGGAGCTAAACAAAGAAGGTATGAGGTTTTGAATTTACAGGGGCTTTTCTACAAAATTCCCTAATTATTAGAATTTTGGGAATTATTTTTTACTGGAAATCCTTGAAATATTGACTGGACAGATGACTGAGTGACTTTGGATGATGTGACAGACATGTGGGTTGACACATCAGCAGGCTACTGACGTGGTGGTTGATGTGGCAGGGTGAGATGGTAGCTGACTCAGACTATAGTGCTAATTTGGCAAGGAGATGTCTTAGATCCAATCAGGACCGTTCATCTTTGATCGGACGGCTTTTGATCTTGGATCGGATTCATGGTGATGGTAGACCGGCCGGTGTACTCGACTCACGGTTGTGCCATGGACCAGAGACAGCGGCAGACTCAGAACACGATGGTGCTTCACCGGAGATGGCAGATCTTAGGCTACGTTGCACGGGAAGCAACGATGAGCGACGGGATAGGACAATGAAGGAACATCAATCTTACCTTGGGTGGCATGGTGATCAGAGAGATGGCCGGATGACCTGGCGATGGAAGGGAGCGACAGAGAGGAGCAGGGCTCATCGAGGAGATGATTCCGACAGCTGAGAGATGACGACGGACGTCGAGGTGAGCTCCTTGTGCGGCCGCGGTGCCGAAGAGGCCGTTGGGGATGTCTGGTAGACCTTGGTGGTGTTGATTGGCATGGCGAAACTCCCCATCGGAATGGAGGAAAAAGGAGTTGATGGTGGCACTAGGGTACAGGGCTGCGGCGGATTCAAGTTGCGGAGAGGACAGGGAGTTCGACCGTTATGTATATATAGGGGTAGCTTGGTGTGCGGAAGGGGGCAACCTAAGGTGGCGGTAGTGGAGTCCAAGTTGGAGATGCTTGGAGCTTGGGGATGACAAGCAGGCCCCGGGTGGCAGTGGGAGAGAGAAAGGAGTGGCTGGTGGCTTGGCTTGAGCTCAGCTTGGCTTTGGCTGGAGTCTGGCTCAGGCTGCGGCTCTAGTTGGACTTAAGAGGCTAGTTTGGGCTTGGCCCAAACTGAGAGGGAGGCTGCAGTTGAGAGAAGGAGCTGGGCTTGGCCCATGCCGAGATGGAGTTGGGCTGGTTCTAGATTGGATTAAGTTTAGGGTTTTCTTTGTTTTGGAATTTCCACAAAAGGAAGACAATAAATGAAATCCAAATAAAACTTCAGATGAAGCCTAAAAATTCTAGGAAAATTCCAGCAAGCATTTGAAAATGTTTGGAAACCAATAAAAATATTTTTATCTTATGAAAACATTTTGATATTTTGAAAATTATACACAAATAAATTCAAATAAGCTCAAATAAAACCCAAGAAAATAATCAAGAAAAAAAAAACAACTCAAAATGAAACCTAAAGGCCTATTAATCAGCGTGAATGCATTCAAAAAATTAATAACCTTATTCAAATTTGAATTTGAATTTAGAAAATAGGATTTTTCCTATTCTAGATTTTTAATATATAACCTCATCTTGGAAAATTTTAAAAATTTGAGAAATCTAAAAATCAGGGTGTGACAGTTAGGAAGCGTGAGGCACGGAGGCTTAGGTGCACACAAAAACATGAAAGGCTACACGTTTGGAGGATCACCATGCATTTTGACCAAAGGAAAAACAATATGCGGCTCCAAGGATTCAGTCATGTTTATAAATTTTACATCCAAAAGATGCTTACATGCCCTCCCAAGTTCCTGGTATCCGGGCTACTCGGGGCAAGAAAAAAGAGCACTAACAAAGATGAAGAAGAAAGCTACAAGCCCTAACAGTTGCGCATGAAGCGGCGTATGCGCTTCATCTGTGGCCTACCGCCGCAGAAGCTGATATAGTAGCCAGCCCTCGAGCTATCACAGGACGAGGACGAAGAAGAAGAGGACGAGGACGAGTGCGTTGCCTCCATCAAAATCACGGTGGCCCTCGGCTCCAATATCGGCTACGCCTTTGGCGTCCGTGTAGGCTTCGGAGTGTGTTGCCTCCATTAGAACCGCAGGGCACTTGGCTCCAACATCGGTTACACCTCTGGCCTCCGCATAGGATTTGGAGTGCGTTGCCTCCATCAGAACCATAGGGGCCCTCATCTCCAACATTGGCTATGCCTCCGGCCTTCGCAAATGCTCCAGAGCATGTTGCCCCCATTAGAATCACGATGGCCCTTAGCTCTAACATCGCCTATGCCTCCGGACTCCACATAGGTTCTGGAGCGTGTTGTCTCCATCAGAACCATAGGGGCCCTCAGCTCTAACATCGGCGATGCCTCCGACCTCTACCTAGGCTCCAGAACACGTTGCCTCCATCAGAACCACGGGGGCCCTTGGCTCCAATATTGGCTACTCCTTCGGCCTCCACATAGGCTCCAGAGCGTGTTTCCTCCATCAGAACCATAGGGGCCTTCAGCTCCAACATCGGCTACACATCCGACATCCGCATAGGCTCTAGAGCGTGTTGCCTCCATCGGAACCGCGGTGCCCCTCAGCTCCAACATCGGCTACGCCTCAAGCCTCCACATAGGCTCTAGAGCATGTTGCCTCCATCGGAACTGCGGGGGCCCTCGGCTCCAACATCGGCTATGCCTCTGGCCACAGCATAGGCTCCAAAGTGCATTACCTCCATCATAATGGTGGTGGCCCTCTGTTCCAACATCAGCTATGCCTGCAGCCTCCGCATGAGCTCTGGAGCACGTTGCCTCCATCAGAACCACGGTGGCCCTCGGCTCCAACATCGGCTACACCTCCAGCCTCCGCATAGGCTCTGGAGCTCGTTGCCTCCATCAAAACCATGATGGCCCTTAGCTCCAACATCAGCTATGCCTCCGGCCTCCGCATGGGCTCCAGAGTGCATTGCCTCCATCAGAACCACGGTGGCCCTCGACTCCAACATCGGGTATGCCTCTGTTAGAACGTGTTGCCTCCATCAGAACCGCGGTGGCCCTTGGCTCCAACATCATCATGGAGCCCCACCGCGGCAAGCCACCGAGGGGTTCATAAAATCTCCCCCTCATCGCCTCCGCCAAGCACATCTTGGGCCTTGAGCCCCCACCGTCGGGCTCTGGACTACACCGTCCGCATCAAGCTTCATCATCGCCGCTTGCGGTTGTCATGGAAAGGCTCCTCAAAGGCAAGAAGTTATGTTAGGATATCCTAACTATGATGCTGGGTTGGAGCTAGTTCCTTCTACATCCGCTCACCCCTCCGCACCTTGGGGCCAGTAGATGAGGGGGTACTATTGGGGGAAATATCCCAGCCCACGGACATCACTAAGGAGATGGGATAAACAGCTCATATGGAGCCATCAGGCTTTGGACTCCTCGAAGAAGCTAAAAGTTCCCGGTGGCCGTGGACCCCTCTAGCCACCGCCTCTTAAGACAAGAGAAGTAGCTAGCCTCCAGGGTGAATATCTGAAAAAGGTGAACACCAACTGCAATTTACCTGACACGAAGTGATTGATAGTTAATGCCAGTGCAAGTGGTGGCTACCTTGACATCCTAATGCAAGTGGAGGCCACTCTGACACCCAGGATAGTGCGGCCTGCAGTTTATGACCGTTCGAGCCCCACTCTTTGGGTCAATTTACACCATGGTATTTGCCATGATAGATAATATATTTGGGTAGGGGTAAAAGTCTTCTACCTAGACCCATGCTATGTCATTCAACTAGTTTAGGTCTCTGTGATATAGTGATAACCTATGTCACTATCTCTGTAAGGGGAATACTTGTATACTTATACCCAATATGACACTATAAATATAGACCCATGGCCATCAGGCCTGGGGACCAATTTTTTGGTGATGAACACATCGGTATCCCTTCCTCTCCACTTCTTCTCCAAGATTGAGTCTCCTCTGTAGTCGAGGTTCTGGCCACAGTTGTTCGTGGAAGACATTTTCTTTCACCAACACTAGGTGGAAGAGAGTGAATGGGATGTCAGCTTCGGCTGCAGCAGGCCACAGGAGAGAGAGAGAGAGAGAGAGAGAGAGAGAGAGAGAGAGAGAGAGAGAGTTGCTGGCCGAGCTGGTGAGGGTTGGGCTGAGATGAAAGAAAAAGTAGGGCATAAAGAGGAGCTCGGGCTAAGGAGAAAGAGAGGGAGATTTGGGCCGATTAGAAGTTAGGTTTTTGTTCTCTTTTTATTTTCTAATTCTGTTCTATTTCCCTTTTCTTTTTCTTTCTCTTTTTTCCTATTTGTCCCCTCTTATATTATTTAATTATTAACACTCAACAATTACCAAACAACACACCAGGAACAACTAGTAACAATTTAGAAAAAATTTAAATTTTCAAAATTCTATTCAATTTATTTTAATTAATTTTATTTGTATTAATTAATTCTAGGGTTTTAAAAAATTGGGATGTTACAAGATGACAAAGTGTTTTCTTAAAGAAAATAGAAATTTCAACAATTTTTTCTTTGTCATTCGCTTAATAAGACGATGGGCACCCGGGTTCGAGCATAGACCGGCCGATGTGTTTCTCAATGTGACCCACTACCAATCGAGCAAGCACCCAGTCCTAATTTGGATATAGATTGAACTGTACTCCGGCTACACTACCATCCACATGCACATATGAACCTTTAGCATGATCATCGAATGGATGAGCCATGACTTTAGATACTTTACTACTGCAAGATGTATAGCAACACCATTGCACAAATCAATCTCCATGCATGTACCCTGAGATATTCACTACTACATAAATGGACATCACTGTTGGCTTAAAAACTACATTACTATCAGTTTTTGAACTGACAGTGATAATGATTATCACTACCAGATTAAGAACCGGCACTAATAATCACTGTCAATGTTGGCTTGATCCATGAACTGACAGTGATACAAGCTATCACTGCTAGTTCTTGAGCGCAATTTGCTAACTGCTACACTTATCATTGTCAGGTCCAGGTACGAACCAATAGTGATACTCAATCCCGGGGAGCAAATTAAAATTTAAACAAGCAGACAATAATTTATTCAAGCTTTATATAACTAATCTCCAAAATTATTGGTTTAGATCACACTAATAATTAATGAAATCACTAATAATTCTTCACTCCATCACTGTACACCAACAACAAAGACACGACTGCTTGCAAAATAATCCTAAAACCACCATGTGCGCGCATCTACCACGACCACTTGGGGTTGGCCACGATGATAAAGAAGTAGTAATCATCATCATCACCATTGTCATCCTCGTCCTCATCCTCATTGCCGCCGTTGTCCTCCTCCTCCTCCTCTTCATCTGATCCAGAGCCTCTTTGCCTTCAGCTCGTCAATGAAGTCATCCCAAATGTCATCCTGGTAGGGGGACCACGCTGATTCACCGGAGTCTGAGGACCGCGCCTCATTCGAGCTCTCCGGTGGCACTAGAGCCTCATCGTTGAACAAAGGCACGTGGGTGGGTGGCATGGTTGGAGATGGTAGTGGCGGAGGGGGCAGTGGAGTGGCTACAGCAGGAAAATGTGGTGAAGTGTCTATCATGCGGTAGTGGTGATGGAGGGGAGAGGGCGGAAGAGATTAAGTGCGCGCATGTGAGCGAGAGTGAGATGAGCGATCGGTGTCGGAGTTAAATTTGAAGGCATTCGGGAGAAGCCAAGCATGCGGGGGCTGGAAGTCGTACAATTTTTGGGCTATCATTACGGTTCGTAAATACAATAGGCAGTGATAGCCATTATCACTACCGGTTATTAAAGGCATGTCTTTTTATGAACTAGTATCACTACCAACATGAACCGGTAGTGATGTATCACTGCCGGTTCATGTTACTAACCGGTAGTGATGTATCACTAGCACTGTCAGTTCCTACTAGCTTGACTCTTTATGTGCGCCTTGAGCTTACTAACCGGTAGTAATAAATTATCACTACCGGTTATTACTGAACCGGTAGTGAAAGGGGGCAGGAATGGCGATTCTCTCTAATCCTCCCCTCCCAGATAGGACCTCCATAATGCTAAGTGATCAGAATGCATTATGTCCATGACACATGGCAACAAGATCATCCATATCCAAGCAGATAAGTTCGAGTGGCAAGACATGACAATAGATAACATCAGCATCAAAACCCTAATTGGTTACATCATGATGCATGAAGAAGTAGAGAGATCACCACTACCCTAGAACAGGTTATTACAGATGGATTTTAAACCCTATCACATACGATTATATGTTCCGTCTCTATAAAAGTATCTATGATATCGACCTTGTTACAAACAATTTTAGAACTCACAAAGACAGATTTTCTGTAAAACCGTCTATGAGTAATAAGATTCATATGGGTTTTTGTTGAAACCTGTTTGTGTGCAGTTGTAGTCATAGACGGGTTTGTTTTAAACCCATCTATATTAATTATCACAGACGGATTTTTTTTAAAAATTCTGTGTGATCCTTTCCCCCTATAAGCAAATTTGCTTCATGGCTATGCACATTTGCTTATATGGGGAAAGAGTCACACAAATACACACTTCATGATTCACAAATTAAGCAACACATTGATACATTGTTCTGAACATTGATCACACATTATCCATAACATAAAATATAGATATTTACATATGAAAAAAGTTAAGAACATCAAATAGATACACATCACACTTTGTTCAGAACACATAAACCTAGCTACATAAACACAATACCTAGATATACATCATTGGTCGATCGACACCGTTGTTGACGCACGAAGATGCACCCCAAACAGATACGATGAGAGCTTCGCTCATAAGAGGAGGCTCAAGCTTGGAGATGAGCAGTGAGCCGAAAGGAGAGAGTGAGAGAAAAACAGAGTCAGTGTAATGGGAAAAACCTCTAGGGCCCCACTCTCTTGCCCTTTGAGGGCTTATTTATAGAGAGAAGGGGTAGGAAAAATTACCAGCCTGCCCTTATGATGGTATGTTACAATCATGTACATAGAGGGGTATTTCAGACATTTCACTCTTTAACATACCACGTGGTAGTTATGATACTATGATAGCTATAGTAATACCTCAGTGCATAGTCTAAATATCTCAAGACTAGGGTGTTCCCTTAATAGTATCCCCTCATCCACTGGTTTCGAGGTTCTAAGGGGCGAGCGGATGCACCATGGATTAGCTCCAGCCCCCTCGAAGTCTGGATATCTGGGGTGGCCTTCTGTTGTTGTAGCGTGGACGTGCCAAGTGGTGGCAGTGGTGTAGCTTGACGGAATCGCACCACCTAAAGCGTCGCTACGACAGGGTTTGACAGAGACAAGCAATCGGGACTCCCTCGGTGACTCCAGAGTTGGAGCTTGATGGTGTTTCCTGCCGAGGGTGACTGAGGGGTAGCATGACAGAGTTGTAGCCGCGGTTAGCCACAGTGAGGCTCAATGAAGGCATAACCATCTGGAGCCCTCCGCGAAGGTATTGACCATCTGGCGATGCTGATGGGGGCAGTCCGCCACCCCCTCAGCGGTAAGTGCTGCGAGGATTGGTGAAGGCAGGGCTGTCTGGAGCTTCCCACAGTAGAAGCTGGAGGTAGAGTTAATGGCGATGTTGAGGGGGGCAGTCTTCAACCCCTCAACAGTTAGCCGCGATGAGGCTCAATAGAGGTAGGGCCATCCGGAGCCCCACAACGATAATCGGAGGCGGAGTAGATGACGATGCTGAGGGTGGCTATCCACCACCCCCTCAGCGGTAGGCATGGTGAGGCTCGGTGGAGGCAGGTCCATTAGGAGCCTCCCTTGGCGGAAGCCGAAGGCAAAGTCGATGGCGATGCTGAGGGAGGTAGTACGCGACCCCCTCAATGGTTAGCCATGGCAAGGCTCAATAGAGGTAGGGTTATCCGGAGCCCCACGATGATAACCAGAGGTGGAGTAGACGGCGATGCTGAAGGGGGCAATACATAACCCCCTCAGCGGTTAGATGCTATGAGGCTGAATGGAGCAGGGTCATCTGGAGCCCCTTGCGGCGGTAGCTAGAGACGGAGTCAGGGACAATGCTAAGGGAGGTGGTACGTGACCCCCTCAGTGGTTAGCCACGTTGAGGTTCAACAGAGGCAGGGCCATCCGGAGCCCCGCAATGATAACCGGAGGCAGAGTAGACAACGATGCTAAGGGGGGCAGCCCACCACCCCCTCAAAGGTAGGCATGATAAGGCTCGGTGGAGGTAGGGCCATCTGGAGCCTCCTACGCTTGAAGTCAGAGGCAGAGTCGATGGCGATGCTGAGGGGTGCAGTTTGCAACCGCTCAGTGGTTAGCTGCGACTGCCTAATAGGGGCAGGGCCGTCCGGAGCTACCGAGGCAATAACCGGAGTCGGAGTAGATAGTGATGCTGAGGTGGGCAGTCCACCACCCCCTCAGCGGTAGGCGCAGCGAGGCTCGGTGGAGGTATGGCTATCGAGAGCTTCCCACGATGGAAGCCAGAGGCAAAGTCGATGGCGATGCTGAGGGAGGCGATACGCGACCCCCTCAGTGGTTAGCTGTGACGAGGCTCAACAGAGGTAGGACCATCTAGAGCCCCATGGCGATAACCGCAGGTGGAGTAGATGGCGATACTGAGAGGGGCGGTACGCAACCCCCTCAGCGGTTAGTCGCTATGAGGCTGAATAAAGCAGGGCCATTGTAGGATCTAGGATACTGACTAGAGGGGGGTGAATAGGCGGTAAAACTAATTGCTAAGCAAAAAAACAAACTTGCGGAAACAAACTAGAGACCACTAGAGAAATATGAAAACAACTAAGAGTTTTTTCAGGTTTGCGATCATAGGGTGACATGCAACAATTTATATTCTAGGAAGATAAATTTCAAAAAGTAAATTGCATGAAAGTAAATAGGTCAAAGGATGACACATGAAATTTATCCCGTGGTATCAGTGATTTGCCGATCACCCCTAATCCACGTTGAGGTGAGTTCAAGTTTCTAACTGATTCTCTATCAAGTATCCAATTCTCACACGAGAAAGGACTCAGCCAAAGCAACTTGATCTTAAACCGAAATAGAATAAGAACTACTCAATACCTCGATTTCACTAGAGTAGCACGTTGCCTCTCCGGCAAGGCTTGCTCAAAGCCTCTCACAATCACTCCCATGGCTCCTTCACAATCTTCATTGAAGGGCTCAATAGCGCAACAACCTCCAAGCCATCTATAAGGCGGCAACCTCCAAGAGTAATAAGTCGATGACGCTTGCTTGAAGGATCACTAGTGCCCCAATGCTCAAACTCTTCAAAGTTATGCACTAGATGCTCTCACACTCTAAAAAATGCAACCACTAAGCCAAGAGAGGGAGAGGAGGAAGGCAAGAGCTCAAATGAGTTGTAGTGAAGTGCTAGCTCCCTCCCTTGAACCAGCCAAGCGACTATATATAGGCCACACTCCAAAATGTGACCATTTCTATTGAATTGACACTTCTACGATGCTGCCAGTCAAACCACCAGCCGTTCAGTGGCTACAAAGTCATGATAATTACTTCTGACATAGGCTGGCGGTCAAACCGCGAGTAGGGAACAGAGTGCCAAAACTCTCTATCCCCGAGTAGTCAGACTGGCCATGCCCAGCGGTCAGACCAGAGGTGCTCTAGTAGCGGAGTGCCATGGCATCAGTAGAGGGTTCTGTGAGCGGAGGGCTTCGACAATGGAGGGCTGCGTTGGTGGAGGGCCCTGACAACGGAGTGCTATGGCGACGGAGGGCTCCAGCAGTGGAGGTCTTTGGTGGTGAAGTTCTGCTTCAACGGAGGGCTTCGGCTCCATAGATGCTCTAGTAGCGGAGTGTCGTGGCATCAGCGGAGGGCTCCGTCAGCAGAGGGCTCTGCGATAGAGGACTACATTAGAGGAGGGCTCCGGTAGCAGAGTGCTATGGTGACGGAGGGCTCTGGCAGTGGATGGCTTCAATGGCAGAGTGCTGCATCGGTGGAGGGCTCCGTCAGTGGAGGGCTCTGATGATGGAGGACTGCGTTAGAGGAAGGCTTCGGCAGTAGAGTCCTTCGATAGAGGGGGGCTTCAACAGCAGAGTGCTGTGTCGGTAGAGGGCTTTGGCACTAGAGGTGCTTTGGTAGCGGAGTGCCATGGCATCAGCCGAGGGCTCCGTCAATGGAGGTGCTCTGCCATAGGAGCGTAGCAAGCTACAATAGTGGAGGGTACTCTGGCTAGAGCATTGCTAGACTTCAACAGCGAAGGGTCATCTGGCGTCCAACGCTGAGCACGGAGGTGAGGTGGATGGCTGAAACACAGAGGTGAGTAGGAGCGCAACCTGTGCTCCAATCGCGAAGCATGGCAGAGAGCCCGACGATCATGGAGTGCGGTGGGTTAGAGTCGAAGCACCGCTGGGGGTGATCTGCATGCATGGATAGAACACAAGAGAAATTTGTTTTTTGCAAGGTACGTAGCAGTAAAACAATGGTGATAGCCACTCTTACCTCCGTAGCTGGCTCATGACCATGTGGTTCCTACAGAGAACGTGCAGGCGTTTTCACTACTATAGAACTGGTCAAAAGTAGCACCTCATCAGCGCCAGTTGAATAGTAATTCCACTGAAGAGGTATCAGTGCTGGTTCTTAACCTCCCACGCTGGAATAATTTTAAAACCACTAAGAACCAACACTAATACGTACTATCAATACCAGTTTGTAAAAAAATCGGCACTGATAGTATCAATACCAGTTTTTAATATGAACTGGCACTGAAGCCTGAACCGGACCCAAAATTTCAATGAAATAGGATTTTGGCTCATCTCTCACGCGTCCGCTTGGCTCAGTCATGACTCAATCCTCTCTCTCTTGACCTTATCCTCTCTTTCTCTCTCAACCTTGCGTCCTCATCCTCACGTGACCTTATCCTCTGAGTCTCTCCCCCATGTCTCCCCCGTCTCGATCCAAATCTCCCCATGAGCCCCGCCAGTCCTACCACACCCGCACGTTCTTCGAGTCTGTGCCTATGTAGAGCAGGTCCCCCGCTATGGCCAGCGAGTACATGTGGTCATCCTCCTTGACGAGCGACCCTAGGAGTCCCTTCCTGGCATCCGACACATCCACAGTGTTGGCACAGAGGCCCGGGAGCTGTGCCCACGGTGACTCTCCTTCCTCGTCTCGATGTACCACTAGAAGGGAAGAAAAGGGTGGCGGTTGAGCACTTCGAGCTGTGACGGCCGAGCACTTGAGTGACAGGATATAGAGCGGCGGCGGTGGCCGAGCGATGGGATCCAGAACGGCTGCAGGTTCCAGCGCGGTGGGATCCAGGATAGATCCAGAGCAGCGGTGGGATCCAGGCTAGATCCACAGCGGCGGTGGGTTCCAGCATGTGCTGTGGTGGCGGCCTTCGAGCCACCACGTTATATTGTTGTGCAGGGGCACTGGCACGACACTAGCTTCCTCTCCGGTGGTGGCAGTGCTTGGTAGGAGCGGTGATGGGAGCGGTGTTTGAGCCGGCTCGGATACCGCTCCCCTCACTGCCAAATTTCTCTTTTTTCACTGGAAATGACAACAGTGTTGGGTGGGCAACCATCACTGATACTAGCTGAGTATCAGGGCCGACTAAAGAGTGCCGGTTGAAAAACCGGCACTGAAGCCATTTTTCAACTGGCACTCTTATGCCTTTTTACAGTAGTGTTTGGCCATGGTTCGCAGCTCACATAACTTTACGACCTACACCGACCTATCTAAATAGACCTAGGAGTTGCTGACAACTAGGGTGTGACAAGACCTGGCTATCTAACACATGGAGGTGTGTCAGTGGTAAAGATAGGCGGGCACCAAAAAAGCCAAGAGCTATTCTCTCGTACTGACCACATGCATGCTACTATCTCCTCAGTGTACAGTAGGTAAAATATACTACTATCTCTTACACTACGGGAGCAAATATCCCTAAGTCATGGTGTGAATGCGAAAGCTTTAGTCAAGTGTTGTGGCGCCATGCTCTGCTATGGACATTGCGTGTGCAAGGAGCCCACACCGAGTAGACAGGGCCTGCCCCCTAACATGCTAGCGGTTTACACTCATTCGGGGAAAAGCAACTAGCACTATTCTATTTGTCCATTTATTGCTCCTGAGGTTCATGCACACTCACCTATGCATGGAGTAGTGTCTGAAGGTATACACACGCGTATAGACAAGGCGACGGTCAGCCTCCTTAGTCTGCAGGCTTGCGCGCTGCCTGTCGATGAGCCGCACAACCAAAGCTGTCCTCTGCATAGCATACAGAAAACAATAGGGGGCGCCCAGTGAGGGGCCTCCTCGGGCCTAACGCGCATGGAGGAGGGTCCGACGGGAGATGGAGTGCTTTTAAGTGTGGAGCCGTGCTGTTGTGGCCTCCCTATACTCGTTGTTGAGGCCGCGAAGGGTGGTGGGTTCGCTCGTGTAGAACCGCACGACCACTGCCTGCCACGTGTGCAGTCCAGTGCACAGAGCTGCACAGTATTCAATTCTGAGCTTGAGTATTGCAAGGGTGTTAGATTTTCCGATCATGTTGGCTTAGCATGCTCTTAACTTCTCCCCCCTCATGGCTTCTTGTGTCAAAATCCCCATAGATGGCGTGTTGTTGGCTCACGAAGACGCACCCCAAATAGATACGGCGAGAGCCCAGTTTATAAGAGGAGGCTCAAGCTTGGAGATGAGTAGTGAGCCAAAAGGAGAGAGCGAGAGAAGAACAGAGTTAGTGTAATGGGGAAAACCTTTGGGGCCCCTCTCTCCTGCCCTTTGAGGGCTTATTTATAGAGAGAAGAAGCAGGAACTAACCTGCCCCTAATATAGTATGTTACAATCATATACATAGAGGGGTATTTTGGGTATTTCACCGCTTTACATACCACGTGGTGGTTATGATACTATGATAGCTATAGTAATACCACAGTGCATCATCTAAATATCTCTAGGTTGGGGCGTTTCCCCAACAACCATCTTCCAAAGGGATGAAATGATTGACATCATGGCGACACCGTCTTGCGAAAAGATGAAAAGTGATCGATAAACTTGGGTCGATCGGCGCCATCTTTCAAAAAGGTGAGATGATAGACATCATCTCAGCCTCCTACATTTTAGCACAATGTCATCCCAAGCATCATCTTCAATGATCAACTCGCAGTCATCCGGATCTAGTTTCATCTTGACTATCTCACGCATGAGGCAGAACCAAACTGTGTTGCTGCCAAACAACCAGTCATAGTTTAGCAAGAAATGAGCATTCAAGGATGTCTTGCAATTGATGAAAATGTCTCCATTGTGACAAACAACAATGGAGAAATTTCCATCAGAAAGAATAGAATGGAGAACGCGGTTGACAACATATATAGGACGACGGAGGGGGCCTTCACAATGGTGAGGAAGATGAAGTCCACCTGACCGAAGTCGACACCAAGCCTCTACACTATCGTAGCAGCCATAGGGACGACCACATCATACCACCTCCTTACTATCGTGAACTGTGCCATTGCAGATCTATGAAAAAAATAAGACTCTGCCATCAGTTACAGATCGAAGCAATGAAAATCTAACAAACCTTAACTAAGCCGCAATGGAACAATATGATACTCTCCTTGGTGCAGTGAAAGGGATTCGGCCCTCGCTGAGATCTTGCTTCTCCTACATTAATGGTGAGTGAGGACACTTCGCAGTGAAGTGGAACATTTGGATATGGCGAGTGAGAAAGAAGAACACTTCTCGTCGCTTTATATTGAGGGGAGACGAGTGGTTGTGTGTGAGCGAAGCCAAAAGAGCCTGGGGAGATTAGCCGGTTGTGTGTGTGTGAAGCCAAAAGAGACAAGGGATACAAGCGGTCAAATTTGAAACAGTTTGTGGGTCATACAAACACAAACGGATCTTACAAGAAACTGTCTGTGACAATATCACAAACGTTTTTTTCTAAACACCGTCTATGTCTGTATGATACAAATAGACGGATTTATAAAAGCCGTTTGTGAGTTCAGTCACACCTAGATGACTGCTTTGTTACAGACGCGTCTGTCTTAATATCTTTTTTTAGATATTTGGTTAGTAACAGGTCCTAAGAAATCGTCTATAACACATCATGTGCTATCAATGATTACGTGGTAGTGCACTACACGTACAGCAGCCATGCATGCACATAATTGAGGCTGTCATTCATGAAAATAGCTAGACTGTTGGTGATGACACAATCTCAGAAAGCTCCCAATTATTTGATCAGGACATCCTCTTTTCTGGCCAAATCTATAGAAAAAGAAAAAGGAAAACTTGCCTGCATAATTATTTACAGCCTTACACCTGTGCAGCCGGATACGTCACTGGTGTACACACTCTCCCTAATAATGGACTCTCTTCTTTGACCTGGACTTAAGCGTAGAGGCTACGTACAGTTAAGAGATCAAGTTAACGATTACAGATATAAAATTATAACAGCAAAAAGAGGGCCAATAAAACTGCTGCCTGATCTCTGCTTTAGCTATGATGGAAGACGATCCTTATCTCCATGGATGTGCGACAGATAGTGCTGGCAGCTCCAGTGCGCGCTTAGGGGGACAAAAGAAGGACCAGATGATTTCAGCATGGCCGATGATCTGTCGATCGCATGCTCACCAAACTAAAGGCGGCTCTTCCAAAAGCCACAACGATTTCCATGGGGCAAATTAGGCGTCGTTAGCTTGACACCACCCATGCAAAGATGGATCGAGCAATTTTGTGCATCATTTCTTGATGCCGATCGCACGCTCCTTCTTTCTGTTTGTTTGGAGTTCCAACGTAGAAATTTCACGTGGCGGACCGTGTTGCACGTTACAAGTAACTAACGAGAACTCATAGCCAGGCGCAATTGCAGGTGGTCCAACTTTACTTCTTGGGAAAGAGAAAATTTTGTCGAGGCAACTATAGTTATTACATCATTGTAAGACTATGATAGCTTTGCATCGCAATAGCTTTCGAAAGCCACTTTTTTTAATTTTTAATATATCAGTTAGTTATAAGCATATTCCTTTAGAGCAATAATGGCATAAGTAAATTGTGTCTTCACTCAATAGCTTTGATTTGGCATCCTGACACGGGTGGGGCTTGTACAGGTTGTGCCACAACCACATGAAGATAGGTTCAGTGAGTGCTGGTGCCGTGCAGTGGTGGTGCCGTGCAATGGCTGAAGTTCCCAAGGAGAAGAAAAAGGTTTTAATACGCTGCTCATTTTAGTGGTATGGTCAACCTGGAAGCTTCATAATGATTGTGTTTTCATCGGCGCGACAGATGAGGTGTAGCGGTTACAACATGTGATCCGGGAGGAAGCTACACTATGGTGTTTAGCAAGTGCGAGAGGGTTATCACATCTGTTGGTCTAGAGGAAAGCTGAGGGATGGTCGCATCTTAGTTCCTGTCCTCTTCTAACCCTTTTTGGGTGCACATGTTCTGCTTCTCTACCTTTTTTTGGTGTAGGTTTTGTTTGGTTTCTCTACCTACACTGTAGTGTAGTTTTCTTTTTGATTGTTTTGTACCAAACTTCTGTTCTTTTTGCTCCTTCTTAATATAATTACGGGTAGCTCTCTTGCCTATTCGAGAAATAATGGCATAAGCCTTACTATAATATCCATAAATATCTCTGTAACAAAATCATATTTGTACAACACTGTATGGCAAATAGAACCTAAATACTTAAAATGAAAAGGATTTTGCTCCACAGATTTGGATTTCAATGTGTATATTAGTAGTCGATTTTTTATGTTCTAGTGCACATATTCTTAAACAACATCTATTTTTTGTGAATAGAGAGAAGTTTCTTTGACGCAAACAAAGCTTAAATGAGAAATTTGGAAATGACTTTGTGTGGTTTAGTTTTATAAAAAAAGATTACAAATGAGTCCACTAACATTTTTGCTATAAATATGCGCATAAGTTATGCTTCCAATCACTACTATAGCAATCCCAACAGGCAACGGCCTATTATTAGTGCTGTTTTGATTACATCAACAGTGATAACGTATCTATCGCTGTTGGTTCATAACTACCAATGGAAAAAAAATGATGAGTCTGTTAGAACCGGCAATGATACCACTTGTCACTGCCAGCTTATACCATGAACGACAGTGATACATCACTTCTAACTCATGGCTACAATCAGCAATGCCATACACCTTATCATTGCCAGTTGATGCCACAAGTTAGCAGTGATGGACATGCTTCTAGAGAGGGTGTGTTGGCTATATATATACACTGGCCACCAAGCCAAACAAACCCACGTCCATGACTATAAAAGTAGTCCCACAACTGTAAAATCATTTTTTATGAACTACACTATTTTTATGGTCATGAAGTTTTTTCGGTTTCTTAATGAGTTTTTTCTTGTCACTGGATGGGGATTTTTGGGTCATCGGTTTTTCAGTTTCTTAATGAGTTTTTTCCGGTCATTGGATAGGGATTTTTTGGTCCTCGGATTTTTCGGTCTTTGAATGGGTATTTTCTAGTCAAGGAATAGGTATTTTCCAATCCCGGGCTGATTTGACGAGGTTTGGTTGGCCAGCACGTTAAATAGCATGGATATACACACACACACACACATACATACATTTGAAAGGTTAAATACAAAAGAAGTTTTGGATTACACACAAAAACCAGCATCCAGATTACAAAAGAAAGATTAGCCTATGCTAGCTAGCCCTATGCCTATGCTAGCTTTCGCTTCTTCAATGGCTGGACGTCATTGTCCGATGGTGATGATGATGTGTTCATCTCCTTGTCGAGCTCATCATAGTCAAAGCTACCACCATCCTTAGCATCACTAGTGATGGCAGATTGCTCCTCCTCCTCCTAGTCAGAGGCCTCAGTGCTGGCCTCCTCCTAATCATCATGGTTGGAGGCCACAACGTTGGCCACCGCCTCTTCCTTGAATGGCTTGTCATCCTCGTCGCCGGTGTAGGAGTCCTCTAAGCTCGTTAGCACGTCATGATTCTTCAGCATAGGGTCCTCACCCAAAAAGTTCTCCTAGTCATAGTCATATTGAGAAGGACCCACTACAATAGAATAGGTCATCTGTGCCGCCCTATCAGTGCTGGTTCATAACATTCTAAGCTCAATCAATGATTGAGCTGGGTTGAATCAGCACTGATACCCATTATCGGTGTCGGTTCTAGTTAACAACTGGCACTGATATGTCAATGTCGGTTCATAACCATAGATTGGCTCTGATAATTTTTCACAGTGCTGATTCATTAGTAGGACCAGCACTAATACTCTTTGAGTCAGACCTAAAATTTTACAGAGGTAAAATGCATTCGTGAACTAGTCTGTGTACGAGCTCTCAGCCTTATCTCCTCACCCATCTCCGATGGAGCACTCAGCCTTATATCTCTCTTGATCTCTCGATGCGTTCGCCGCCCACACTGCCTGCGGCCTCCTCACCCTTCGTTCCCCACCGTCATCCCCTCCCACGAGCGGTACTCATCTAGCGTGACTCTTCCTCCCCTCCCACCTCTGTCTCTGCTCACTACTCGGTTCTTTTCCCCCAATTGATAGTTTGCTACTATAATAAACCTAGGTGGCGAGGAGAATAGTTGCATGATCCTCGAGCTAGCGCAGTTTTAGTACTATAGCCTAACTGCGCTTTTTTATTCACGGATTGGTGAGTTTGTTGCAGATGATTTTTGGGTTCTCTAGTACTCTATTTTGGTGTGAAATTGTTCAATTGTGGTAGTGATGTGGTTTGACCTTGAGTTTGTGGTGGCTTGGTGGGTGAAGTGAGAACTCATGAGGCTTGTACGCATCGATCTGTTGTGTATAACATGTTTGGTTGATGAATTTGTGGGTCATATTTGGAGGTACAAAGTCTCTGATCTGCTCTAATGTTGGGTTGTGCAAAATGTCGGAGGTGAAACATGGAAAGCTAGATGTGTTTTTGATGTGCAATTTCTCTGGGACGATGATATTGATATATCTATTGGATGCATTCGATTTTGTAATATGATGCCAGTGCTATGCAAATCAGCAAGTACATTGGTTCCATGCATTTGCGCTGAAATCATTTTTATTTCTAAAATATGAGCTTTTTTTGGCCCTGTAATATGTATTAGCGCCGGTTGGTATTAGGAACCGACACTGATAGTACTAGTATCAGTGCCGGTTCTCTGTTAGGAACTAGCACTAATAGTTCCAGTATCAGTGCTGGTTCTCTATTAGGAATCAGCACTGATACTGATTATCAGTGCCGGTTATATAATCGTCATTGATAATTCATGATTATTAGTGATGAGTAATCAATGCCGATTAAAAAACCATCATTGATAGCGTTTTTGAGCCGACGCTGATGACTATTTCTGTAGTAGTGACCATTCATCGGTAGAGGAGGAGCATGAGAGGTCATCAAAGGAGGCCAGCATTACCTCCTCCTCCTTCAATGAGTACAATAGTGGAGGACATAGTACAGGCCGTAGGTGGCGTCGGTGGAGGAGGAGAGATCATGACAATGTTGACTGTACAACTCAGCTAGCTACAAACTTTGTGTAGTGGATCAGAGGAGGAGTGACATTGTGGATGGAATGAGGAGGTCAGGGAGGGTCCGTAATTATAGTGGCCATTTGATGAAGACAAAGTGGTGGAGAACGAAGGGGCGTCATGCATGTAGTTTTAATGGCATGAAAGAATGAAGGGGTGTGCAGTAGTTATGAAGGGGACAACTAAGCTATTACTACCGGTAGTGATGGCTTATCACTGCCTGTTGGTAACTACAACCGATAGTGATATGGGGGCACATGAATCGATATGTCGGTCTATAGCTGGTCTTTGATAACTATAACCAACAATGGTATCATTATGCGGGCATGCAAATCGACACGTCGATCGATTATTTCTAGTTAGTAACTTGAATTGGCACAACTATGACCTTTATTTGATCCTCATCCTTCTATCATTTTTCTCTATGCCACAAGTGCAGACTTCTTTTCTCTTTCTTGCTTTGATTGCAAGATGTATGTGAAGAAACACATTTTTCTTTTCATTATCTAGTGCTTTGTTCTTCCTTACTTAGATCTTTATTCTTCTTGTCTTAAGTTATAGTTTTATGTTTATGTTAGTTTTTGCAGATCAACTCTTCTATGTCATTTTGATGGCTCACTTTGGAAGGAGAGTTAGGGTCAGTTAGATGGTGGCTTGTTACCTTGATCTTGTTTCAGGCCCATAGGAATGGTTGCTCCTCGTCTCAGGACACTAGGTTCATGCAACCCGAAGCTGATGGATGACTGTTGCTATTGCTCTCTAATACACCCTGGGACCCAACAACACCTAATGTATTGCCTTTGATTTTCTCAAAAACATTTGCTATGTTCTCCTCCTTAGGCGCCGAGATATAGTGTATATGCATCATCATTTTTATAGTGTTAATGAAGATAGTGTCGTCTTCAACATTGTGATCTACATTAGCCTGTACGATGAGGCACAGAATCCTACAACCAGTTTAAATATTAGGAGGGTTGTTTGAATTGTTGTAATGAACTTTTATTTATGTATTATATATGAACTTTTATATAATAAACTTTTATATATTACGGTTTAATTTGTATTTATTAATATTAAGTTACCTACATTCTGGTTACTTATTTTCACAATTTAAATTGCTTATTCTACGTTCTGGCTACCAATTCACATTTTTTAGTTGTATTTTATGTTGATAATATCACTGTCGATTGTAGTTGTGAACTAGCAGCGGTAGTATATTATTGCTAGTAGTTTGCTGGATCTACCAGTGATACTATTACTGCCTATATAATTGTCTTTTTCTATCCTTCTTCAACACTTAATGGCTCCTGAGCCACCACACCGATGCTGCCTCCTCATCCACCCCGACGCCAGTCTCCTCCACACCGACAGCACAACTCCCCCTGGCCTCCTCCACACCTAGGGTGCAGCTCCCTCTCTGTCAGCATCACCACAAGGTAATCCCTAACTATTTCTAGTCCTCCCTACAAATCTATAAACTTGGATGTGTGTTGTTGCAAATGGTCACTAGACAGGAGATTATTGATAAAAATGGATGATTAGTAGTAGAAAAATTATTCTTGAAGATGTCATGTTGAATTTTGGCTTGTGTCTTTTTTTGCTAGTTGGGAATAGTTGAGTAGTGGTAGAAAATACCAATGATTACTAAATATAGTGCTATATTTTAGTGGATTACTTTTCTTTCATAGAAATTTATTTGAAATTTAGCTATATTTATCGTGTCAATGATGAAATAGGCTAATTATACGAGGTCCCATATTGGAAAATGACTATGTTGGATACTTAGACGCAGTTTGCCAATGATGATACCGTATCGAACTAGTTTGAATGTGATGTTGTGTGGTACCAAGGTTTAGATTGGGAAGATTACCTAAACCCTGCTACCCATAATATCACATTCAAATTTTGGGACACATAACTGAGACACAAATGGATAATTTTTGTTATCAATCCTTGGCACAATAGCTTGGTCTCATTTTTTAATGACTAAAGTGCAAACTAGTTGCTAATGATGATAGTTACCAATCAAATGTCGTATCTTACGTTGATTTTATTTGATGTAGGGTTTGACTAATTATGTTTTGGAGTTGATTAGATGGCCACCGTTGAGAGGTATCCGGGCAAATTACAGATGGCCGCCGTTGAGAGGAAGGTGCATTAGGTTTGGTGTCACCTTTCTTCTCTCTCCCTTGGTGGAATTTCGAGTTTACTACGGCAAATAGTACAAGGTGCATTAGGTTTTCCGGGATACTTATCCTAGAACTATTTGAGCTACCCTCCTCCCCTATGCCTCTGTGAAATTTTTTTCCTGCCAAACATAAGATTAGCCACCATAATATTTTTAGAGATAGCTCATTTCACCTATTCACACATTTTACGATGACAAAGATGTAGTTCGTCCTAAATAATACTAAGGTATATAATTTTACATATTGACACCTACTTTCAATTTCTATATAAATAAATGATGAACTATATGTGAATCATATGTGATATTGAATGATGAACTATATATGATATGTGATGATGAACCGTGTGTGAACAATATGTGTTGTTTTTTATGTGCAATTATTTACTGCTGGTTAGAGCTACAAAGTGGTAGTGATATCATCACTGTCACTAACGATTAATATCATGAATGGACAGTAAAAATAAGCTATCATTACCGGTTCATAGATTAAACCAACAATGGTAGTGGTGATATCACTACACTACATCAAAAACACCTCATCAGTGTTGGTTCAAAATCACCATCAGTGACGAGTTTTGAACTGACAACGATTACTTGGCACTGATAGTCACTGACTACCAGTGTCGGGTATGGAATCGGCGCTGAAAATCACTATCAGTGCCGGTTAGAGCTACCAACCGGCACTGATAGTTGGTCTCAATTCAACGTTTTTCAGGCCGAAAAAATTTTCAAATTTTTTTTTCGCGACCAGAGGCACCCGACCAGAGACTGCCCACCCAACTGCGCCCAATATTCACAACGTAATGTGATATTCGCTTGCATGCGGCAACCAAGACTCGAACTCAAGACCTCACATTCTATGCGCATGTATGACTACTCTAACCATCTCAGCTATCGTCAGTTCGTGAGTATAGTAGCAAAATAAATCTTTTGACATCTTCTGACTGAACATTTCAATAGCTATTTGGATATCTAAATGATCTCAAATACAAAAGTGATCAACTACAAAGCTGTAGATCTCGTCGAGAGCTACAATTTTCATATAAAGTTTTTCCCTATGAGACTTCATGTGAAAAAGTTATGAATTTTTTAATATGAGCTGTCATCGATCAATGCTGTAACTTTATTATAATTATTTGGGCATTTAAATTACCTCAAATTAAAAATATTTTAACTACGAAGTTGTATATCTCATCGAGATCTATAATTTTTATAAAAAGTTTTCCCTGTCCAACTTCGTGTGAAAAAATTATGAATTTTTTAAGATGAGCTGTGACAGTAGCAATCATCAGTGGTGGTTCGTAACTAGAACCGACACAGTGCTGGTTCGTGGTTAGAACCGGTACTGATACTAAATATCAGTGTCGGTTCGTGACTAGAACCGGCACTGATACATCTTCAGTGACGATTATTATTGAACCGACATTGATAGGGCATTACATAAGTGGTGTTCTGTAGTAGTGCTATCAGTTCGTAGCACAAATCGACAATGATACTGGACTATCACTACTGATTGCACAGTGCCGATTAAAAAACTAGTACTGATGATATTATGAACCGACACCGATACTAGTTTTTTATAGTGAATACTAATGAACTCTATCTCTACAAATTTGCAGACACCATTCAATAATTGCATAAAAGAACAAGCAATAATAGACATGGATAGACTGGTGTTTGGATGATAAATGCATCAAACCTTTTCCCAAACTATAGCCCTACACCTGATGAGTAGTCCTTGTTCCCTTTTCCTTTTTTGAAAGAAGCCCTGAGGTGTCCTTGAGAAAGAAAAAACGAATGTTCATTGGTTCCTCCTTTTTCCCGTGTGTTCCCATTCTGGCGTTATCATACAGATCTAGTGCAGGCCTATATGCAGCGCGCATCTGCGCAAGAAATGTGAGATAATATTGCCCTTACACATTTTGCTTTTCTTTTAAGCCAATAAAGTATTATATGATTTAGCGCGCGGTGATTCAAAAATAAGTATTCTTTAAGGGAAAAAAGAAGGTCACGATTTTTGAACTATATTGAGCAAATTGAGAAAGCATTTGGTGCCTTTGGTGGCATGTGCACGCCTATACTGAGATCTGCCACACTGTTTGAATTCGATTTAATTTCAGATTTATGACACATCACAAATCACATTATTGCACACATCTCGGTGCAAATTAATGATCCTTTTGTTTTATTGCAAGCTAATGAGCCTTCCCCTGCTGCATGGTTTTTTGTGAGACAGTGTTGATCATTTACAACATTACATCAAATTATTGTCCTTAGTACTACAAAACTGATCGAGAAAAGGAATGCTAGTATGGTTACACGAACCAGCGATGAGTCCAACTGGTATGACACCTGTATCTCGTGTCCAAAATCTTTCAAGTCCCGCAGAAACAATACCTGGTGGATTTATTATTTGTTGATTCTTAAGGATTTGTCGGTTTATTGGCGATTTGGTCTTCGCTCAATGAATATCTATTTTTCTTACGCAACGTTAGCTAGCCCATGGTTTAGATTCCTCGTCATCCACCATCTGCGCACCTTCCAAAACCTTGGAAGAGATGACATTTTCTCTCAGGCAGCTTTGCCTTAATTTTCAGATTAATTTAACATCATTATTAAGCTAGTTGGCCCAGCCTTTTAATGAACAGTCTCCTCATGATAGCCACTGAACGTTGGAAATGTTTGCAAAAGCAAGAGAATTCAAAAGGAAAAGAGAAAAAGATCAATAATTAATATGTAAAGGAACTAAAGACTGTCTAGTTCCCCTCACAAGATAGCATGCCTATCCTAATTAATGTGCACCATATCAGCGTATGGAGAACACATAGTAGGAGTAGTAAATAGTAATGAATGTGACCATTCACAAAAATTTGTTGCAAAAGTCTTTATAGGAAACAACTCTAGTAATTCTATTGCCATGCAAGAACATACACCAACCCTTCGGATGAAGAACATATCTAGTGGTACGGACCACAAATACCAATCGAAACCCCTCGGGAAATATTGTTGCAGATGGTCATGGGAATGGAAATGAAAAATGGTTTAGATTAGGCATGATATAGAGCATCCTGCAAAAATCAAACAGAAAATGCGACATATATTAGGAGAAACGAAAAGCCAAAAGTTCAGTACGTAGTAGTTTATCTTTTCATTTTTTTTATTTTTTATTTCCTTTCCATTGGAAATTGTCCCTTGTTTGTTTCATAATGTAAGTTGTTCGACATTAATTTGGGTAATATATATATATATATATATATATATATATAGGACACCTATTCTATACTCCTAGGAGTATGTACTCCCACATGCAATATACCACCTAAACAAACACTTTATACTCTTTTATCATTTTTAGTATACTCTAATACTAATTCTAAGATACTCCAATATGAGTTGTAAGAAAAAAAATTCAATGTTAGCCTTTTATTTTTGCTATATACTCTTTTTTATACATAAAAGAAGTATATACGCAAATTATGATAAAAATCATGGAATTTTATAAAAATTTTCGTGGGATTTGTATTGTAGTATCTTATAATTACTAATGAAGTATATTTAAATTGATAAAAAAGTATAACACACGTGTAAAAGTGGTATATGAGAGGTGGGAGTACATACACCCAGGAGTACATACTAGTTTTCCTATATATATATATATATATATATATATATATATATATATATATATATATATATATATATGCAAATTTTTGTGTACAAACGGCTCATCCAGTGCAATGGTGCAAACTTCAACGGCAACCAAGGAGCCCCATTGCATTGAATAAGTCGTTTGCACAAAAAAATTTGAACCCCCCACATACACACACACAATGCCACTCGAAATGGTTGCAGTTGGGACAATACACTACTAGAAAACATAGCTTTGGTAACACAATCTTGTAACACTTTGAAAAATATGTACCTCCGTTTCGCGATGTTTGTCCACACCCACCATTATATGCAAACCAAGGAATACTGAAATCGAGTGAAAAAATACATAGAGATAACCATGCTACCCCTAATCAATGTAAGGATGAGAGTAAATAACTCACCAACGTTCGAGTAAATGCATGCATGCACTCAAGAGCATAGCAGAAAAATGAACCATAAAGCATTCTTGGTTACCGCAATAGACAAATAATTTGAGACAGATACTCCCGAGACCATGGACAAACATTGCGAAACAAAGGAATATTTCAGCAACACGTCAAACGTGTTACAAAGGTGTTGCAATGAAAAGGTATAGGAACATATAGAAAATGTGTTAAAAAAGAAGTGCTATAGGAACACATAATATGCAGGAAAGCTATAGAAAAGATGTTATAAAAAGAAACGTTATAGAAACACATAATATGCAGGAAAGCTATATAAAAGATGTTAAAAAAGAGCTATAGGAACACATAATATGCAGCATAGCTATAGAAAAGATGTTACAAAAAGAAACGCTATAGGAACACATAATATGCAGAAAAGCTATAGAAACTGTGTTAAAAGAAGTGCTATAGGAATACATAACATAGAGGAAAGCTATAGAAAATATGTTACAAAAAGAAGCTCTATAGCAACACATAATATGCAGGAAAGTTATGTGAAAAAAATAGAAAAACTATTCATGATAAGACATAATAGTGCAGCGGTAGTACACTTTGCTTGCTAGGGAGGTATCCTAGATCGATTCTCACAAGTTACTTTTCCCCCCTCAAAAATACATGCTACATGAAAAATATGCTACTATTGCCTATAGTAACATATATCATACGTATTACTATAGCTTAGTTGTAACACCTTTTATTACATATAGGAACAACTATTATGTGCGACAATAGATCTACTATAGTAACATAGGCAACAATGACACATATGAAATATGTTACTACAAACCTCTGTAACACATTAATTGATATATAGTAACACATATGTGTGTTACTACACTTCTGTCCTGACGTAGTGATACCGTCAATTTTTTTGTAGGATATGGCACAAACATTTCCTGATGTTTTCTACATGCTATTTTGACCTCCTTTTCCTCATTTCTCATCTTCTTTAGCCTTTATATTCTGTCCAATCCTCGTGTGAAATGCTGTTTCTGCCCGCCCCTGCACCTTCATAAGATATGGTACATTTTCACTGCTTCAATACTCACATGCAAAGAGGTCAGATAGGAGGATTGTGTTACAACACTACTAGAGAGATTAACGTACTTACACTACTATAGAACCTGTTATAGATGACAGCTCATTATTATCGGTAGTGCAAGAACCGGTAATAAAAATATATCACTGTCAATTTTTAAATACCTGTGCCCAAGCCATAATGGAGCCTTTAAAAACCGGCACTGATACCGACTATCAGTGTTGTGATACATCAGTGCTAGTTTATAACACGAACTGGTATTGATAATTGGTGGTTAGAACCAGCACTGATGATTGTGCTACAGGATAAAGGGCGATCCCTTCTTCCCCGAGCCAACCAGAAGAAAGCCGACCGATGTGCCCACCATTTTTTCCATCCTTGCAGTTGGAGCATTCAAATTTTGGAGGAATCAAGGTGCTCCAAAGTTTGTAAGATGATCTATATTTCATATTTAATTAGATTTACTTGCTAGATTACCCTAGGTTTGATGGTTGGTGCTTGTTCTATAGTGATGAATTTTGGAATGAGGTAGAGCTCCGATTGAGATCTAATTTAGAAAAATATTACAATTTTTTCATGAGAGACATATAGAGATAATCTACATTTTTTCAAGAAGTGCATACATGCCATATTTTGGTGCCCTTTTGTTACTATATATTTTGGCGTCCCCATTATTTGTTCTTTTCCTCTACTATGATTGATTTATACTTGCAAGCTCTTTTGAGCTTCAGCTTGAGGCATCTAGAAATGGCAGTGAAGTTAAGAAACTTCTTTTTGGTTAGTCTATTGACTTCTTTGGGGTCATTGCTTTTTTAGACTTTCTATTTGTATTTTTCTCCTGAAAATGTTAGCATGATGTATGTGTGAAATTTATATGATGTCATAAGAGCAAAATGTTGCAAAATTATATCTGATGCATTGGTGATATCTACATTGCCTTCTGCAATGGTCCTCTTTATATTAAAAAATAAAGTATCATTATTGTGTTCTTCCAGACTTCCAACTTTCAATTTACAACTTTGTTTTCTTCACTACGTGAAAAAAGGCTATAAGTGACGGGTGATAACCGTCATGGATTACGATTCCTATACCCGTCACTCCTAACACGTTACTCCTATAACAGTCCCGCACTCATCACCTCTAACACGTTACTGATGACTAATCATAAGTGATGGATAAGGATCCATCACTAATGAGGTCATTGGTGACGGGTCACACCGTCACCTATGATTTGATGAAATTTTTCATGTTTTTTAAAACGAAAAAAGTCTAATTTTTTTTGACTCAACCTGAGCCGCATAAGCCGCACAAGCCACGTCCATTTTTAAAGTATTTTCCAAGTATTTTCAAACTACAATAGGTTGCTCCAGAGCTTAACTGGAAAGGGAATAAAAACATGTTTAATGGTTTAATTCAAAGTTTTGGAATCAGAGAGTGGGATTAAAATTCAATTGAGCTGTTCACTTAGACCCAAAGTAGCTGCAAAACTGAAATAAGCAATATAACGAATGTTTCAAATAAGTGACCCGGAGCACCCTCGGTAAAACAGGCGTAACTTTTGCATAAGAATTCTGATTTTGACATTTTTTTTGACTCTATGAACATCTAAAAAAAATTGCATACGTTTCTCTCTGACTATGTCAAGTTCGGCGAACTTTTCGAGGCAAAAAATGGCTTGGAAGATTGAGTTCTTGCCCCGAAAGTTTCTGCACCATTTTTGGAACACGTGTTTGTGCCCATAGCTACTACCCCTTACATCAAACTTGAGTAGGTATGTATCATGGTTTCTATTCTAGTGCCGCTCAGGTGAGATAAAATAACAGAAAATTCAAAAAAAAAATTATAGCATCATGCTATGTACATATTCACTATATAAGGAAATTGTTAAATGTGCATTATTTCTTGTACGACACATTTTATGGTCTAGAAATAAATACAACTAGTTATTATTTTTAATTAATAACTAGTTATTATTTTTAATTAATAACTAGTTATTATTTTTAATTAATAGTAGCTAGATTTATAATTGAGAAATTATGAAGGATAAATTATTTTTTTCACCACTACATAAATAATTGATAAGTTGATGGGCTAATACATCTAATGTTTCATCAAATTGATTGACTAATACATCTAATGATCGAGTAATTAAATTCATTCCTTTGCTCTGTTGCATTAAACTGATCATTACTAATGACTCTCTAGAATAACCTGTCACTGATGAGTTAGTCATTGGTGACGGATCATAACTTGACCCATCACTTATGACTGGCCTAGAATGCCCTTTCAGGTGGAACTCCATCTGCGTTAGTCAGCATAATTGGGTACAAGCAGTACCAACGAAGTGCAAGGGACATCACTTCCTCCAAGTAAGTAAAATTAGAAATCCTTGTATCTTAAGAGGAACTAACTTATAGTTAGATCTAGTAGTCGTCATTCTTTAATTCCTCCCCCCCCCCCCCCTAAGCTTTAAGTTATCATCTTGTTCTCTTAGGCTAAGGCTTGTAAATTATCGAAGATTCAAGTGTATAGTTTGTACCATATATGTCGCCATGTGCATTGTTTTGCGAAGGAAATCGTATCATTTTCTACAATATAACTACCAAGAACCTTTCCTGTCTTATGATTAATCATTCAGCTTTTGTACTTTCCATTTTGTGCTGCTTTCTTATTTCAGAATTGTAGAATGCAATTGAATCATACTGTACAATGTACCTTCAAGTGCTTGGTAATGCATTTTGTAAATCTCCTTTAGAAAAATATCATGGAAAAAATCCCCTTATTACACATTGGTTGCCTTTTCCTCATCCTTGCCTTGACTTTTCTTTTTTATGCCGAAGTTTTAGGAAGAAATAAGATAAATACCTCAGGAAGGACAAGGGGAGATCACAGCAAAGAGAGGTTTGTGTGATATACTGATGGCGGTGGCGGTGTGTTCTCTAAGAGTAATGAATATTGAAACTCATGAATCATCTCAAGCTAAAGCTACCAAGCTGCACTTAGTGATAGCTGACAAGTGATATAGCACCAAAAATATCGGGATTTATGGATCGAATGTTCTTGGTAGAAGATAATTCTATTACATAAGTGTCCAAACTTTGCAGATACTTTGAATAGCAGCCAAAATTAGTAGAAAATTGTATTTACCAAGGAGAGTATAGGATAGTTAGGTTGTTTGCGTTCATGTCATGTGCGACACAAAACAATTTAATTTTTTTTAATCATGTTTATGGTGAAAGAATTGAGACTATCACTATGTTGTACATTATCTTTTAAGATATACATTTCCATATCACATTCTTTTTTTTCTTTCTTATCGTAACAAAATAACATGCGTTCAATATACGGATGCCGTAGAAACGCACGGGCACCTTACTAGTAAATACCCTATGTTTATGTTAATATATTCTTTCTCTTGATTGAATTGTACTTTGTGAGTTACCTTGATCATATTGGAGCTCAAGAGATGCCTGACTGCACATAGTAGCTGTCAGCCTCATACTTGAATCAATGAAGAATTTTTCATGTATTTAGTGAATTATACATGTGTTTAGAATTTTTCATATATTTAGTGAATTTTATATGTCTTTTAGTTAATATATCATAATATGAATATATATTTGGCATGTAAATCATAATATGTATTTTAGAATTTTTATGTATTTACAATTTCATGTAATTCAAGACTTCCTGTAATTAGAATTTAATTTTTTCAGAATTTTTATGTAGGAATGGCATGTTCAAAATCCAGTTGCTGCGCATGACCCATCCCCCCCCCCCCCCGCCCCCGATACAAAGCCGCTCCTCAAATTCGAGTCTAGCCTTGGTACAAGATGAGTTTGCAAATATGGAGGTGGACCAGATGGGAGGTGGTAGCCCGAGTGTGTACCTCAAATTGGATCAACTTGAGGTTGAGACATTCGCTAATGCTGTGCAGGGTATGGCCGAAGATGATGCTCTGGATAGTGAGATCGATCCTGATGTTGATGCTCCATAGGGTGAGACATTCAAAGAAGAGAGGGGTGGATGAGGTCCCAGTAGGATGCCCGAGGGACGTTTTGTCATCATAGAAGTCAATTTAGTCGGAGAGCACACAAGACCTAAAGATGTTCTAGGGCCATTCAAGACATCAATCGGGTGCCTTGTGAGGGACCATGTTGCATTCACCTATAGAAGTTGTATAGGCATATGAGATAACAAGTGGGTGGTTCCCAATAACATCAAAGAACTTATGTGGGGCAAGTTGGTGGCAAAGTTCAAATACCCTGAAGGATGCAACATGGTCAAAGTGAAGAGTCATGTCATCTCAACAATGGGCACCGCTTTTAGGACTTTCAAGGTTAGGATGTGGAGATATTATTACTTGAAGGGATGAATACTGAAATGGGAGGATTATCCGATAGAGGAATCATTTTGGAAGGCTTTCATAGAGTACAGGTTGTCAAAAGAAGCACAATGGCTAAGTAAGGCAAACAAGTCCAACTCCCACAAGAACTTATACCTCCATAGAACTAGCTTGCGTGGGTACGTGAGAAAATACGACGAGTGGGAAGAGATGGAAGAACAAGTAACCCACAATGGTGCTACACGTGTGATTGCTAACTGAATTTAATGAGCGAAGCACTACTTGTATGCGAGAAGGGTGACTTTATAAACAGAGGGCAACCTAATATTCAAAAGTGACAGAAAAAAAGAAGTGACTCAAAGATGCAGATGCCCATGCCCAGTGTTCCCAAGGCTCTTCAAGCCAAAAAGGGAGAAAGACCAGCTAACCTTGGCACTAAGAACCAAGTAGCACCCAGGTCGCACAAGAGGCAAAGGTGTGGTGCCTTGGAAAGAGGGATTTCTAGAAGATGTTGAAAGTTACAGGAGTTGGAAGAGAAGCGGAGAAGAATTAGCAAAGGTGTTGGCCTTAGTACGACAAGAACTTGTATAATAGCGACAGATGATAGACACCAAAATCAAAGAAGCACTTCACTAAGGAAATAGTCAGCAACAAGCTGAAGATAATGTTTGGAGCCCTGGTGGTCATCAAAGAAGCTGTGTGTCCACAGGGTTTTTAGAAGAAGAATTGACACATTACCCTATGGACAACATCATAGAAAGCAAAGTGTGCAAGCGTGTCATGCCCACCTTGAACATTACCACCATTGTGGCTATGGGGTAGGTTGACCAATGTGTGGAATGGCTCTCTTCAACTATCACTACTAGAGAAATGATTTGTACAGACAGTTCGGAAGCCCCATGTGGGATATGTTTTTGAACTGTTTGTACTAAAGAGACTGTACAAATCAAATTTGTATAGATGAGTTTTGAACCATCTGTACAGATAATTAGTACAGATGGTTCCAAATTAGAATCGTCTGTACTAAGTTTGCTATAGCTAAAAAAATCAAAAAATAATTTTCCTACCCACACTAGCCCCCTAATGTTATTATGTATGCGTGATCGCAAGTTACGCGATTTGTCACGCGAAATAACATACATGCATCTTTCAGAGTCAAACCCACAACCTCTAACCTCACATGAAACTTCCTTACCATCTCACCTATCATTGAGTGCTGAAAATTACATGAACATAATCTATATAACATATACGCTCCAAACGAGTAGGACACTAATAGTACAAACGGTTCTAAGTTTGGAATGATCTGTATTGTTCCATTTGTACAAATGTTTCTAGTTTGGAACCATCTGTACTATTAGTACAGACAGTTGTAGTTTGTAACCGTCTGTACTATAGTGTTCCACTTTGTTGAAACTTCTTGTTGTCATTTTCTCATACGGTTCTATTTTGGAGTCGTATGTGGTATCATTTGTACAGATGGCTCCATAGATCCATCTGTACAGGGATATCCTACTAAATGGATTCTGTAGTAGTAGATCTCCCGATACCATAGAGATACGCAATTGTCCACGTGGACTTTGTATGAAGGTCATACTTAAGATTGACATGGATTACCCTTCATAGATGGGTTCCAAGAGGCTTGGACCAAATGTATGTGGTTTTGTTCTATGACATAAGCGCTACATAGTGTTTGAAGAAGAGATAGACAAGTTGTTTGATACGGAGTCACACTCACCAAGAGCCTTCCCATCACCCATAAGATCGCCAACTCCTCCACGGTTGCCACCACCGCCACCGTCATCGTCACCAATAAGGTCTCTAGTTCCTCCCCCTCAGAAGTCGACCACACGTGCACAATCTAAGAATTTGAGTTCATCTCATAAATCGACTCCATCCTAGAAGCAAAGGTCACCTAAGAAGGTGGCAGCACCTGAGAAGTTTCCTTATGAACAAACTGAAGAGGAAACTAGAGCAATAGTAAATTCCAGTGTGAAGAAATTCTTGCAAAAGCCAAAGTTTGAGAAGAAAATACCAATCCGTGCAGATACGCAAAAGTTTTTCTTAAAGATGGCAATACCTTTTGAGCCAAAGCGTAAATTAGACTACGAGCACATCAATAGGAAGAAATATTTGAAAGAGTCTACGATCGAACAGATACTACAAGTACAACAACAAGATTTAGAAGGATTTATTGAAGAATAAAAAATGACAAGAGACTAACTTCTAGATGAGTCCTTGGCACCAAAAGCAACTGAGAGATGAAAATTTAAGTTGGGTGAACTGTCGGTCGAGCCAGACGTGTGGAACAACATAACATTTCAACTTCAGAAATTCCATGCATGGTACATGAAGGAGTCGAGGGAGGGTAGACAAATGTTTGAGGCCAAATACAAGCATCAAGATTTCCTCCAAGTGGATGACACTATTTTTATATTATTCGAGGAAATGTATCAAGTGTACCAGCAACGTGTGCTTGACATGTCTATCATGAGTTGCTGGACTCTGTAAGTGTCATATAGGTATAATTCATAGTATACATTTTGTACCATTAGATTGAATGTCTTTACTATTCTTGTGTAGAATGGAGGTACACAAATGCAAGACAGACAGCATCCATCATGTGGGATTCATTGACCCTTTTGAAGTAAACCCGATAACAATTCGAACAAAATCAAAAGAATCCGAGAACTATGCATTTGAGTGTATTCTGGAGCTATTTTTACCCTGCCACTTTAGATATGTGTTTCCCTCCATGAATATTTTACTCTTTTTGAGCAATACAACGGTAGAAATTAGGACCAACTAACCTATGGTCACCTAAGTGCAGTTATCACTGGATACTTCTTATTATCCAACCATACATTAGCAAGATCGTTGTCTTGGAGTGACAAAATAAAATCAATCAGCCTGTGATTGACTTGCTACAGAGGTAAACTTGATCATTTCGTTATTGCTCTTGTAATATTTAATTTGATTGAAGCTAAGTCTACTTCTAGTAATAATTACACACATACAGAGTATACACAATACATAAGAAGAGTGTTAGACACCGGCTATACACAAAGGAACGGATAGTCTGATACAACTTTCCTTATAGGAATTAGAGCGCGGACAACAATTTATATGGTTTTATGTATGGGAATTTATGCACGGATTCACCGGAGACACGTCGCTCTAAGAGACCGATGCTAAGATAGGTGGCATACATATTGATGACTAATTTTTAGATCCGATACGTATTCATAAGGATTGATTTCTTCAATTTTTGAAACTACGGCTCCTAAAGCTGGCCACAGATCCACTATTGCCTATTGAAATCAACACACTTGAAGAACAACTTATCGGATTCATCGATAATCATGCCATCAGTCCAACCGGCGAGTACAATAAAATTGGCTAGTCAATCTCATTACCTTCATATAACAAGAAAATGTAGAGTTCGAACCCTTCGATTAGCAAGAAATCTTAAATTGTTTATCCTTATTGTTATGAAATTTGATATGTATGCGGTGTATATATATTGTGATGAGACTTGATGTTTTATGACTTCAAATTTATATGTGTTTGTGTATATATGTTATGATAAAAATTGACATCTCATCAATTAAATTTATATATACGTGTTTAGAAATATGCCTACACTATTGACGCCAATGAACAAAATTTAAAAATGGGCACGCTATTGGTAGCAACCGCCAAAATTTAAAAAGCGTGAGAAATGAATATCACTGCCGGTTGGTAAAATCATCCGGTAGTGATAGTCCACTGTCACTGCCGGTTAGAGCCATGAACTGATAATGATGAAGACTTTTAGTGACGGTTCTATAACAAATACTGATAATTAGTGACTATCAATACTAAATAATTAATGACAGTTTAATACCCGTTATTGATAATAATTTTAAACCACTGTTGATAATATATTCTTTAGCCGTGGTAGATGCTAGTATTAACCACTAAAAATTAGAAAACCAACTTGCCGTAAAGTAAAGATCGCGAAAGAACGGTGGTGAACTCTGCAGACAAAAGCACCTTTTCTGTAAACGCGTGGGAGCTATGAATGCTCATGGCTCGATCGGAATATTCGCACCCTGTCACCGTCACAAGAATCTTCTCACGAAGCATCTACTGCTGGAACGTGGAAACCTGGATAAATAATAAATTAGCTGGTTAAGTTTCCTTTGCTTTTGAAGGGAAGATTCTTTGCATGAGCTATGATTATTCCTAATCAACCTAGCTAGTGAGCGCGCGCGCGCATATATATATATATATATATATATAAAGAAAGAAAAGTTTTGTGGCCTTCGGTATGCATTGCTAGCTTGTTTGACTACGTACCAGCAACGACGATCGATCTCAACCATACATGGACTTGGACGGTGTATATATGTTAGTGTATGTATATAGCCTTTTTGACTTCTCCCTCTATTCTTAAATATATACAGATGCATGCAGTCAAACGTTATAAACTTAGAACACTAGTATATATATTTAAGTATTAAGATTGTATCTGTCAAATAAAAATAATATTAGTATATTTGCCAAGAAAAATACTTTCAAATAATTATATTTTCAACAAGTTTCAATAACATATGCTTAGAAAAAGCAATGATAAAAAACGCATATTAGGTATTATATCGATGTCTTAAACTATAAGTAAAAAAATAAAGATAGTACATGCAGAGACAGTACATGTATTGATCAATGATTCCAAACTCGCAGTAGCAATATATTTTAATTTCCCTCTTCGGAGAAAGAGGAATGCCAGTTACACTACGGGCACGCATTTGCGGTTAGCATATACCGGTTTTTAGGACCACACCGTCCTGTTAGGATCTAGTGTTTCTATATGTTGATGGACTACCTAAGAATTACCTGGCACATAGTTTCCACTAATAGAAATCGAGTGAAATCTTCTTCTCGGGAAAAATGTAAGAATTTTAATCCAAAGGGTTTAGCTTTGGCTTAAAGTACAAAATCCCCAAAGCTCTTCAACCGAAGTGGTAAAACGGGGTCGTTATCTAATACGAAGAAACCACATTCCAGAATAGTTAAGCCGCTAAACTTGGCCGGAAATACGATTGATGGAGTAGTAGTGAGAGTAGCTAGGACGCGAATGAAAAGAACAATGTGTCCCCGCTAGCATAAAGTCAACACTACTATAAAAATTATTATCAGTCTTAGTTCAAAAAAGTATCAATACTGGTTTTTTAATTGGCACTATGCAATCGGTACTATGTAATTATGATTAGAATTGGTATTGATATCATCATTACTGTTGCCCGTTCATGACATTAATCAATATCACCGTCGGTTCTTGTCTAAAATCGGTAATGATAATTTTAAAAAAAAAACAACACATAAGGTTCGCATACAATTCATCATTCACATATTATATATGGTTTACATATAGTTCATCATTCACATATATTTTTATCATTTATTTATATTGGAATTGAAAATAGCCATTATTATATAAAATTGTATACCTCAGCATCATTTAGGAGGACTCTGCCTCCGTCATTGCAAAATGTATTCGGGTAGGTGAAATGCGTCATCTCTAAAAAAATTTGATGGCTAATCCTATGTATGGCAGAGGAAATGTCACGGACGCAGAAAGGGAGAAAGGTGGCTACAACTATGAGAAATCGGTGACGTCCTAAGATGTGGTGAATTAGGATGCTTAGAAACTAATAGCTCCAAAAACTTCATAAGATAAACCTATATCAATTTTTATCTAAATGTGCTCTAAGTTTATCTAGTGTGTCTACTCTACTGCTAAAGAAGATCGTAACGTATTCTAGCAAGGTAAATTGCAAGTATGTAAATACGAAAATGTAAGGTAAAGAGACAAACTCGGCATAACAAATTTTTATCCCGTGGTATCGGTGGCACACAAACCACCCTTAGTCCACGTTGCAACTTCACAAAGAATATGCTCCCAATCGTCAAGTCTCTTCTAGTCACGATTCTTGAGCTACCAAGTCCCAAGACAAGGCCTCAAGCACAATGAGTCACCAAGCAACCAAAGCGAAGTCTCACTACTAACCTCTCTTCCGATTACTTGTTCATCGTCTTCACTTTGGAGTTTCAGTCACAAAGATAAGGGTTTCCACGTCCCTACACAAACTTCTTGCCGCCACTCCACAGAGGTTCAATAAGTTACCGACGAGTCACAAAGACTCTAAGGCGCCAGCGTACCTCTCGATACACGATTGGATCACTCCTTAATCCACTCTCTAGGTTGCAACACCTAGCAACACTTATCTCTAGGCCTATAAGCACTAATCACTCTCTAATGGTGTGCTCAATTATCTTGGTTGAACACTTTAAGCACTTGGGTGGCTTGGATATCTTCTCAAGTATATAAGGGCTTCTCTGGACTCTAACACCTTCAAATGGCCGAGTGGGTGGGTATTTATAGCCTCAAACTCGTCAACTAGCCGTTACTCTAATGGCTCAACTTTACTATGAACACCGGATGATCCAGTGACGATAGTACTACAAGCATCGGACCATCTGGCGTGTACAATCTCATAAACTAGCCATTAGAACTCACTCATAACCACTTTTGAACACTGAATTATCAAGTGTATACTTTATCTCAATCACTAGACTATCTGGTGCGTATACTTGAACTTGATCGAGCCAACTTCTTCACTATTCAATTGTCCAGTGTATTGATCTTCTAATCATCGGACCTTCCGGTGTGTATAGCTTCATCTTCTCGGGATTTTTCACTCGCTCTGCTAAATGCTTCAGTGTGAGCCTCCGGTGCACATAAGATTGACCATCGAACCATCTGGTGTATATAGCTTCACCTTCTGAGTTCTGAAAAACACTCTGATATGCACTGTCATTTCATCATCAGACCTTCCAATGTATTGATCTTTAGTCTTCGACAGTTGCAGAGCTTTTGTTAAATGCTCTGGTGTACACTGATTCTGATCATCGGACCTTCTCGTGAGTACAATCAAATTTCAGCTCAGTTTTCCATCCTTATGGAAAATGCTCCGTTGTGTACACTTGAGGCATCATCGGACTATCCGGTGTAGTCATTTTCCCTAAGACTTCTCCAATTCAATCAAAATTTGTTTTGGCTTTAGTGGCTTCTTCATATATTGCATCCATGAGACCTACTAACATATATTCTTGACAAACATGTTAGACACACTAATTATGTTGTCATTAATCACCAAAATCACAATCATGGCTTAATAGGGTCATTTTCGCTACACCAACTGTCCTAGGATGAGCACCATAGAAAACCTAATGCACCTTCCACCTCCTACCCTGGTGAATATGCCATGCTATGATCTCTTAAAGTTTGGTGGCCAATCCTTAACCTCGATACCATCAACGGTGGCTAGATTGAGATTAAAACAGACTTGAACCATGGCTCAACAAATAATCGTCATTGGCAATCAAATGTCAAAAACATCATTAGTATCATAAACTTAAAAAGATAAAAGAGGAAGATGTCAAACCCTTTATCAGAATGTGAAGACAAACTATAAGCAAACACACAATTGACAGGGACAGTAAAAACACATGCAAGGTGCATGTGTAATAACCACCCATGTGGGGGCAGTGTGTTCATATATATGAAAAAATAGATCTCTTTTTTCATCATTTTCATGTTTAAAGATAAATCAATTTAAGATACAATAAGAATGTAACATACAAAAAGAAATGCCTCAGATTTTGTGACCCAAATTTTGAGATGATACTTGGAGTAACAATATGTAGATACTTTGTACTACCTAAACATAACTACCTCCAAATGCCACCTCGAAACCTCATTGGACACCAACTATCATCATTGACACATAAACATGAACTTCCCTAGGGCCTCATATTAGGGCACAAATCATCATAGCTATCATATATATATATACATATATACATACATACATATATATATACATATATACATACATATATATGAACTTAGAAGTGGCAAAAGAAAAATAACCTTCCTATCATCACTTTGCGCCTTCTTTTTGTTATGTCAATGAATGTACCATATGATTTTTTATAAAAAAGATGCAGATTAATGATATTGATGAAAAATAGCCCCGTCATTCTAGCTTACCATTTACATCATCATCATAGGCCAGCAATATAATCACCATATAATAGGACAACAACATAATAAAAAAATAGCCTCATCTCAGGGGCACAAGTAATAAAAGCATCAACACGCGGCATGTCATGGTACACACCTTCTAAAATATGAGAGAGATTGAACAAGAAGATGTGAAATGGCAACAGTCATACTACTACCCTCAATCATATAAGTCCATAATCATCATAGATCCATGTGAGCTATTATGTACTTTAGTCATATAGAAAAATAAAAATAAGGAGCATCTATTATCATTTAACTTAACCCCATTTCTTGTCTCAACTCTAATCCATCTATTCTCAATTAACTGCAGTCAATCTCATTTCAACTATAGTTTCTATTCACATACGATTGTATAAATGCATGATAAAAGGTATTGAAGAGTGATTGTATGAATGAATCAAATGATCGGGTATGCAAAAGACTTCAAGAAAATCCTTCTAGACAAAAGAACTATCATACCAAAGTAGGTCAGTGGAGGGTGTAGGGCGGCAGCTTCAGGTGGACGAGGTCGAAGTTGCCAGCGATAGTGTGAGTGTGGAGGAGGAGGCTGGGGCGACAGCTTCGGGTGGACGAGATCGAAGAGGCTGGTAGCGACATAAGAGTGGAGGAGGAGGCTGGTTTTGGGGAACGGGTTGGCTACGCTAGTGTAAAAATATAAATTTTCTACCGTATTCACCCAAAAAATATGCAAGTAGGGGATCATAGATTGTTACCACTTGACGCATAATGTAGCGGAATAAGAGTTAGAGTAGACCGATCCAATGTCGTGCATGCCAAACTCCTCGAGCAACTTATCGATCAGATCAGTGACCAGCCCCATGCAGGTGGTCACGCTCCTCGACCAGCTTCGAGCAGGTGGTCGTGCTTCTCGAATAGTTCCTCGAGTAGGTATGTTGCGTCCTCAACCAGCTCCAAGTTGTTGTGTCGTGCTCCATGACCAGGTGAGCAGGTATGTGCACTAGCCGAGTAGGTCCTCGACCAGCCAGACAGAAGTGTCGCAATCTTCACGCCGAAGAGATCAACGCTATAATAGCAGTAGCACCTCTACGATATCCACACGTACTGGCCAGGATCGCCAAGAGCTGATTTGCGAGCACCGCATGTGGGCTAGGTTTTGGGAGATCGTGTGGAGGGTTACGGCTAGGGTTTCAGAGTGGCCCTCCTCTCTATGCCCCACCTCATGCCTCTCCTTATATAGTGCTCGCTAATGGGCTCCTACGTTGGAAGCCCTTTAGGACTTTAAGTCCTCATGGATCACAACCCAATCAAACCCATATATGAATATAATTCATATGTTTTGTTCTAACCCATTAAGTGTGTGACCCGTTAGGTTCATATACAAAAAGCTACGACTCAGAAACCCTTTTCAAACTGAAATCAATAGTAGTCCCTAGTAGGATATATTGACTCCCGAGTATACACAAAAATCATATCGGCTGAACCTTGATATACACATGCACTGATCCCTTCGCCTCACGATACCAGTCAAGCTCAAAGCAAGATATGTGCCACCCTTGTGATAGCTCGACCATTCACTCGATCAAGTAGTGGATTCATCATGATTAACTCTTTAATCATATTGACATGGCCATGCACTTTCTCAATCCAACTACCTCGAGGGACCTAGAGATATTTCTCCTGTTATCAAGAAGGAGAAAATTCTATCTTGATCGCTCACATCTCATGACATGTTTCATAACAAACCTGAAAACTACCTTTATGACTACCTAGTTATGGAATAGCGTTCCGCAGCCCCAAAATATGTCACTACAAATTCTAGGAATCAATGACGATCTCAGGTCTAAGGATCCTACAGGTCACCATATGAGATAACAACTATATCATAAATAATAATCCCAGCAGTATCTCAAGGTGGGTCTATCTAACATCATATTCTCCAACATAAATGTCCATATTATTGACCTGGTGTCTTTATATCTATGATCTGTGAAATGTGATCATCAATCAGTACATGTGCTGGTCCTATGAATCATCACAATGACACGTGACCAGGGATCAATTTAGAATAATATCATGATACAAATAAAGAGTTCCACGAATAAGTCATATACTTATCAATCAATGTAAATGATAGTCATTTTAGAAATAACACATTATTTAAAAGTGCATAAATATAGACGTGATACAATCATCTTTATGATTGCCTCTAGGGTATATCATCTTTAGCTGGGGCGGCGGCTTTGGGTGGACGAGGTCAAAGATGCCAGCGGCAGAGGGGTTGGTGTTGTGGAGGCCGATGGTGGCACGGGAGCCGAGGCATTGGTGTCGGGTAGGCCGATGGCAGTGTGAGGTGGGAGCTGAGGCATCGGTGTGGAGGCTTAGGAGAGGCAAAGTATTAAAGAAAGGCAAAGAAGGAAAGTTATATAGAGCACCTTATCACAGTAGGATCTAGTAACCTATCAACAATGAAAGACTATCACTGTCGATTCGTAGCTACAACTAGTACTGATATTATCACTATTGGTTGGTAACTAGAACTGGTAGTGAAAGACTATCACTGCAAGTTGGTCACTAGAACTAGATGTGATAAGATGCCCTATATAACTTCCATGCACCCTTTGTTTTCCACATGTGCCACTTCATTTTTGCCCCTTCATCTTCCTCAATTGGCCAAAAGACTGCACATGTCGCTCCACTTCCACCCTGTGTGCCCTCCCTGGCCTTCGTACCTCCATCCACCCATAACTCCTCCTCTACCGCTACCACCAGTCATGTCTGCTCCTCTTTCACCGCTGTCACCTATCGCTCTAGCCTCTCCTCCACACACATGGTCACCACTAGAATTAGAGGAGGAGGAGGCAATGACGGCCTCCTCTGACATAGAGGAGGCAATTTTGATGACCTTTCCTTTGACAAGGAGGAGGAGGCCAGCAACGATGACTAGGAGGACATGGAGGGCACTTCACCACCGTGTGCATTGAGCTTGGATGAGAATGACAAAACCTCCGAGGATGACAAGGAGGAGCAGAAGGACACTGGCACCAAGGACAACTCCTCCTCAGAGTATTATGATGACGAGGAAGAAGACTAGGTGAACCTTGAAGGCTCCGATGAGGAGGAGGAGGACTCCATCAATGACGAGGATGATGCCAATGCTGATGACAATGACAATGTGGACAAGCAGGAGGATGATGGTGGTAGCAGGGGTGGACCCATTGCCCGTGCTGGGAAGAGCAGGGGGCTCTAGCACGGGCTTGGCCCAAGTCGCTAAGGGATAGCACCCCCTTTGGCCCATGTAGCACCCCTCCCCCCAAACAACAAAGCCTAGTCCGCTTCCTACCCAAGTCAAGCAAGCACGAGTGGCATGGCACTCCAGCATCCTTGCCAATGGTGCCCCCTTCCAGTGCTTGATTCGATCCAACTCCAGTCTCCGACTGCCCAATGCTCCTATACTGGTGCCCTTCCACATCCCGATTCAGTGATTCCCTGACGCCCTGCGCTGTGCCCGTGCAGTTGTGCCCTCTAACCTTCTCCCGGATCCATGACCGTGAGCCTCCCCTCCTGCCTTGATGGCCAAGTGCCAACACCAGCAGCTCAGAGCCTAGCACCGCCCCTACAGCTACAGGGACTTGGCCAGCCAGCCCGGCTCCCCTCAATCCTTTTATTTATGAATCATGATCTTATCCGGCCTCCGCTCCGTAGTTTAGTACTTTGGTAATTCTGTTGGGCACTCGATCACTCAGGTAGTTATGTTTATTCACTAAATCACTCATGACTCATTCACATAATACTTTGCTCAGCAATTCAACATTGTATGAAACTATGAATGATATTATTTGATTTCGAATTGAACTATGGAATTAGTGTTACTGAGTTAGGAAGGAATTAAATTGAGTTCAGTCAGTTGCCAGTTGCAACATTGCAGGTCTATGAATGCAGAATGCTCTTATGCTCTAATTATAATTTAATTCGATAATTTGTAAACATTTATTGATGGAGAGATATTTTACCAAGGACGCTCGAAAGCATTCAAGATGATACCATTTTGAAGCGTTTTCAAGCTTACAAGAATCAAAGGACCCAATTACCGAGACCTATTATTAGAACATAGTGGTATGTTATTTTTAATTTACCATTTATATTTTTATCAGTTATCTTTAAATTATTATTTATATATGCTATTTTGCATACGCAGGTTACCACAATGTAGCGTGGAATCATGTCACAAGGGTCGGTGATTTTACCTTCATCAATTGATATTTATCTAGGTATGATGCAATTTTTTCATGTTATTTGTCTATTATTATATGTATATGTATTTATGTCGGCAACATTGAAAACTGATAAAAAAATTAATGCTTATAGATTAGCACACCTTGGTTGAAATCCTGGAGTCATCGCTGGTGGTAGCGTGGACTAGGAGGAGCTGGAGAAGGAGAAGGGCAAATCCTTCTCATCGGACGATGATGACGGCAGCGGTGCTGCCGAAATCTTCTTCATTAGCCACGCTTGCACTCTAGGTGTCCCTCCAACGAAGAGGCGTAGCCTTGCAGATATTTAACACAACTGAAGGTGAATGAACCCAAAAACAAAATAGAATAGTTAAGCCATGTGCAACAGAAAAGGCAGAACTACTGACTAAAGAGTGCGGAGAGATTACGCGCACGGTCAATCCAGCCCTTGCTCCCCATTCATGTCATATGTGAAGCGCACGTATGCACACAAAATGCAGTATCATGATGTAAATGTGTAGCAAAAAAGACAACTTCAGTGGTCCAGATCACATTGGGCGACAAGCTTTTCCAAAAGAGAGCCATTTGAAGCCGTTCTTTAATTTGCTACTGCCAAGCCTATTTTTGATCAACCACTTTAATTTGCCTGTAGTAATCATGGTTAATACTAGTCAAACACACTGTCTCCTGATGTTCGTTGCAGGCTACCCGTGAAACTATTTACAAAAACGTGACAATACATATGTGTAGCTAAAATCCACATGGACGATATATATTCTATAATAGTATTTCTTGATAACTGGTGTGTTTGTTCCAGTACTTTTTCAAGATAATGAAAAAAATCTGACAAAATATTATAATGGCCAAATTAAATAAAGAAAGAAGTTCTTTTTACTCCCCTAAAGAATCAGCGTAATCTGGATAACCTCTAAAGTATAAAACCGTTCAGTTTACTCCACAAAGTTTCAATACCGGATCATTTTACCCCCTCAGCAGGTTTCAACAACGGTTTTCTTATTTTTAATTAGGTAATTTTTCATTTAGGTCCTTAAACTTTTCTATTTTCACAAAAAAGCCCTTATTTTTTACATTTACCCCTTGTAATATTATTTATTATATATAAGTCTCTAAAATTTTACAAATAAGCCCCTAGACCTTTTCTATTTTTACTAAATAGCCCTTACCTTTTTACAAAAGACCCCTGTAACTTCAAACCTTTATAACTTTTTCATACGAGCTCCGTTTTAGGTGATTCTTGCGCTCACACGATCGTAGAAATGAGTACTTTTTGTTAGTAAGATTTTTATAGCATTTTGCTACTATTAGGTATACTATTATTAGTTATTTGTGTTTTCTCTTTTGTCAGTTTGTCCTACGAGTAGACCATTACATTCAGAACCAGTACAAAAATTCTTGCGCTCACACGATCGTAGAAATGAGTTCTAGATAACTAAGCAGCATCCAGGTAAGTGTCCTTGATCACATTGATCCCATTATAGGAAAGTATGTCTTCTAATTCTACTGCATGCTTGTCAAGTTGAATCTCATGTTTAGGGTTATGGGTATGGCTTGGTCAATTAACTAGATATCCTTCTTACTCTGTATGCATCGGTTGACTATTGAGTGGCACAAGAGGGGGCTTCGTAGGACTAACTGATAAAAGAGAAAAGACAAATAACTAAGAAAAGTACACCAAACAATATCAAAGTGCTATAAAAATCCTTCTAACAGAAAGTACTCGTTGCTACGATCGCGTGAGCATAAGAATCACTTAAAACGGAGCTCGTATGAAAAAGTTGTAAAGGTTTGAAGTTACAGTGGTCTTTTTGTAAAAAGGTAGGAGCTATTTAGTAAAAATAGAAAGGTCTAGGAGCTTATTTGTAAAATTTAGGACTTATATGTAAATAAATAAAACTATAAGGGGTAAATGTAAAAAACAATGGTTTTTTAAAATAAAAAAGTTTAGAGACCTAAATGCAAAATTACCTAATTAAAAATCAGAAATCCGTAGTTGAAACTGGTTGATGGGGTAAAGTGATCCGGCATTGAAACCTTAGGGGAGTAAACAGAACAGTTTTATACTTTAGGTGTTATCCAGACTACGTCAATCCTTTAGAGGAGTAAAATGAACTTCTTCCTTAAATAAATATCTAGACAGCTCTATAGTGACTTAGATTTAGAAGAGTAAGAGACTGATGATGTTTCACAAGCCATGGCGAGTCCAAACTACATAATGTGTTAAGTATGCTTATAATAGCGATGCTCTATGTGCTAATAATTAAGTTGATTGGAAACCAAGCAATATAGACACAAAAAAGTCCTGGGGAAAGCTATCTAGGTCCACTAACAGCATCTATGCGAAGGAGAACTGAAAGAAGCAAAGACATTCCAAAATTATGTATATATGCCGACACGGATATACTGTAGTGGAATCACAATTACAAGTGCAGATATTACAACTAAAAACCAAGGTTTTCTTCTAAGTTGTAGAGTAATTTCATGATTTACTGCAAAACTTTCGAGCTATGCATACTGATTAGTCACACTACTATGTAAGAAACCAATAAAGGTGACACGATATTAATAATGGCCGCTCATCATGCATCACTAATGTTCTATTAGTGACGGGTCATATGAGGATGTGTCACTAATAATAACCCCGGGTCAGACCTGTTACTAATGACAGATCATTAATATCGTGTGAGAAAATCACACATCATTAATGATAATAGTAACGGGTTACGTTACAAGCTATCACTAAAGACTCTGTCATTAGTGATGGGTAGTAACGACAGTAGCGGATTATAAGGATACCTGTCACTAATAACAGATTATAAGGATACACGTTACTAATAACCGAGTCATTAGTGATGGGTATCAACGGATACCCGTCACTAATGATCAGAGCTGCTCAGGAACCAACACTCCATCATCCTAGGCTAGCCTTTGGGCCAGCTCTTTGGGCTAGCCTTGCCCTATATCCCGCCCCTGGCCCATGGCCTGTCTAGGCAAGATAAAATGGCAGCAGTTATGGTTTCCCAAACCATTACCTTAGCCACCCCTCATTCATTGTCTATCCTCTCTTTCTCTCTTTCTTATGGTGCTCGGAGAAGATGGCCATGGTGGCATGGTCTAACATTGGCCACCCCTTGTCAACGTGCCTCGCCGGGGAGGAGGGAGCCTGGGAGTGTCATCCACGTGCGACGTGAGGATGGCCACCACGTGTGAGGGAGGCCACGGTTCAGGTCGACGCAAGTCTAGATCCGGACAGTTTGGGGGTAATGCTGTCATTGGCTACCTCGATGTTGTCACACCCGGTTTTAAAACCAAAATCAGATGTAAACTATATGTATACCAGGATCAGTTTATTCATACATATAGTGACTTCATTAGTGTAACAGGCACAGTGCTTCTTATTACAACGATAATTATTAGAAAATGACCACACACGGGTCTAAAGAAAAGAACACCACAGCGGAAAAAGAACGGCGCAGCTCCAAGCCAACAGGGAGCCGACCGGGAGTTCCACAAGCCTAGAACTCGGCATCATCTTCAGGGAAGTCATCCTCAGGAAATTCTTCAAAAGTTTCATCTTCTGAAACAGTAAGCGTGAGTATTTCCAATACTCAACAAGTGGGGAAAAAATGAATCTGATATGGTGGCTTGAATCAAGGTTTCCTATTTTCTAGGGTTTCATTTGCATAAAAGCTGATTTTTATCCCTGAACTATGGAAAAAAAATTTATTTTTAATTGGGAAAAGATGTACCAAAGATTTTCTTTAACCTCCGAGAATTCAACCCAATTCCCAATCCAAGAAAAACAACCACCCGACTAATCATGTGAGGGTCCATGCTGCTCATAACCGTGAGCACGGCTGAATATTCAGTTTGACACTCTGCAGAGTCTGCACACTTTACCCACGAGTCGTGATCTTTTCTGTTGCCGGCACCTGATGGTACCTTACACACTTCCGGAGTGTGCGCCAAGAGATCACTATGAGGCTTTTCCAAAGAGTCTCCTAGTATGCACTTGCCCACTAAAATTTCACCGCCATACATAAGTGGAGTAACCCTCCACCCCAGAAGCCCCCTCTTGTGCCGGGTAGAATCGGGAAGTAACCCTTCCTTATCTACACATCCGATTAGCTCATACAACACTGGGCGAACATCTAGTTACTAGGCCAAGCCGTACCATATTGGTCTCGTGGTTGCTCTGTTTGCCATGGATGTTCGCTCCATGAACCGGTCCTTAAAATGGTCTGGGCAAGACCGCTAATAACCCCATAAGGGTATATTACCAAATATTTCCAAACCACCAACCATGTTGGGAAAAGTAGCCCTTTCTTGCCCAAAACTCCAATTATCTTTGTTGTTAACTCCCTTAACAACATCAGTTTTCATGATATTCTTCCTTTGTCAACTTTTAGTTCATATCTCATGATTCATCACCTACACGCTACATGTTCATCTAAAGCATGGCTAAGCATAAACATGATGATATTGTAAGGATAGGACATCTACAACTAACACTAGTATTTACTATACTACCCATTTTACAAAACAGCATGCATATTTGATAAAGACTATCTTTATGTAAAAACTGGGTTTTGCAACATGGTCAAGACACTTGCCTTCATCGAAGTGATGCACAGGTCCTTCAATATCTTCCTCCTGAAAGTTGCCGAACTCCTGGACTGAATCGTCTACACGAGCACGCATTCTAACATAAGAACAGTACACCAAACAACCCTAAAACTAGGGGAAAAACCCTATAAACAGAATCTACACGTCGCTATGAGAGTATGAGCGCAAAGATCGTCTAAATCGGAGCTACGAGCAAAAAGTTATGAGCATTTGAAGTTCCAGGGGTGTTTCTGCAAATTTTCCTTATTATCAGAGGAAATCCGAATTGTTTTTATACTGAAAAATTGGATTTATGATGTCATAAAGTGAAACAGATTTATTTCTTAAAAGAAAAGGCATGGAAAAGGTTTACGAGGCTTGTGGACCACGGAGGACACACCGGTCCACCGGTCCATGGTGGACCGAAGGGGTATGCTACCGGCCGATCTAATCCGGGCCGTTGGTTGGAGATCCGATAGCTGAGATTTAAAAGAGCGGTGCTGGCAGCTTTCAACGGAGGGGGTGACGGTCGGCAGCGGTAGGGGCGGCGGCGAGCTCGTCGGCGATGCGCCAAACGGCGCATCCGGCCACGGAGCTCAACGGCAAGCGGCGCAAAAGAGAAAGGGGGAGAAAGAGAGTCTCACCACAGGTTCGACAACGGCAGAGGAGCACCGGAGATGGCTAGCAAGGGCGAGGGAGGCCAGTGGTGCTTCGATCTCGACGGAAGTGGCGTTCGGTCGCGAGAGACACACCAAAAAGCACCGAGGGACGAAGACCGAGACCCTACGACACCGTTTGGGCGAAGAACAAGGTTAATTGAGGCTCGGCCATGGAGGAAACGGGCGGCGGCCGTGCTTCTTACCGTCAACAATGGTGGTCTCGGCGAAGGGCTTAAACCCGAGCGCAAATCGAGGGGAAAAAGGATGGTTCGGGTGGGGAATGAAGCAACGATGCAGAAGGAGGGCTTAAATAGCCGAGAGGGGAAGGGAGGCGGCCGGATTCGAGAAGATTGGCCGGCGGCCCCAATTTTAATCCAAACTTCAGTTTCCATGCAAACGGAAGAGGAAACGAGGGGGAAACGACCGGAATCAAGGGAGGGGAGGGGGAGGATCACGACCATGCGATTGATTTCGCGAATCAATGTGCGGGGCAGCTCCGATTTGAAACGGCGGCGGCAACAGAGGGCTCGGGCGCCGGGCGACGAGAGGAGGAAGAAGGCGAGCTGATCAGGCGGCGGCTCGGCTCGCGGCTCGGTGGGTCCCACGCAACAGCGAGAGCGGGGGCGACGGGCCGGCTGGAGTGGTCGGCTCGGCGGCTGGCTTGGGCCAGCGCTGAGGGGAATTCCAGGCCACGCGGGAGGGGAGGAAGGGAGGAGGAGGGGGTTTGGGCCGAGGAAAAGGAGATTTCGGCCCGAGAGAATTTTCTTAATTTCCAAACCTTTTTCCATTAGAATTTTCAACATATTTTCAAATGAGGTTTTAAAGTGGCGAAATCTAGTGAAATTTTGCAAACTTTTTCCACCCAATAAAACCTTATTGCATCTATAACGGCATGAATGCAATCAAACAATTTCTCTAAGACCAGGTTAAATTTAGAACTTAATTTCCTATTGAACTAAGTTGCAACACTTGATTAAATTTCTAGAAAAAATTTAAATTATTGCAAAAATTGAATTTTGGGTGTTACAGATGTCAACATAGAGGAGGAAGAAGGCATCGGGGCTTGAATCGAGGAGCTCATCGGCAACCTCCTCGCAGGCTCGCATGAGCGCCTACGCCTACCAAAGCGCTACACTAGGGGCTCATGTCCTACGCCACCGTCGCAACGGTAGAGGAAGCATCACAAACTCAACACGGAGTTAAGCAGCGTGGAGGCAGCAAGGAGGTGTGTGCTTGGGTGGGGCTGTTGCTGATGAGGAAGGATATGCGGTCATTGGCAGCGACTTATGTGGTGCGGTGGTGTGCAATGGAGGCACGTGGGGCCTTGCGGCGGCCCCTGAGTGGATGTGCTATTGAACAAGGGGGTCTCGCCGTCTAGTGCCGGGGCCCTTAGATCGGGTCAGGGAAGTCTGCTGCTGAGCTCGCTATGTATCCCTGGCCTTCTAGTAGTCGGAGGCGAACTACAGTGTGGCAGAGGCCTCGTCGGCCCTCCGCACGTGAAGAAAGCCAATGGATCTTGCTAGAGCTATTGATCTAGAGTGTGGATCTCAGCGTATCTAGGCCAGATCAATTGAGATCTCATGTTCTGTGGTGCCGGCCTTCGTGCCATGCGCGCGCATTTGTGTCATCGGCTCTGGCGATGACGGTGTGGGTGAGGACCCGGACAGTGGAGCGTGGCTTGGGGAGACTGGAAGGAGCATGATATTGGAGTAGGTGGACCGTGGTGATGGACAAGGAGAAACTGCCGATTGTGGGATTGAACGCCGCCGATGACGACGTAGAAGCATCCAGACTAGAGTAGGTTTTTTACCAGTGCGAGAACGCGCCCACGTTTAGATTGTAAGAGACTACTACATGGTTGGTGTTTATATCTTTGCTTATTAAGTACAAGAGGAAAAAAATATGGGCCATTTCCTTTTTTGTCTCAACTGCTCATCAGTAACGAATTTGGACCTGACCTACCACTGATGTATAGCCATTAGTGACGGGTCTGGACCTGACCTGTCACGGATGTATAGCTATTAATGTATAGCCATTAGTGACGTGTCTGGATCTAGACCCATCACTAATATATGTCATTACTGATGAGTGCAGACCCGTCACTAATTTGTCCATATTAGTGACACATTTGAGTAACGGGAATTTTACCCGTCACTAACGAGGGTTATCACCCATCACTAATAAGTTATTCTGATGTAGTGTCATAGTATACGTAAATAGTGCATACCCTAAGTCCTCAACAAACTGTGAATAAATTCGTGAAATTTATGAGCTCTCAATTTTCATATTTTTAGAATATGTTACCCAAATCAATTAAGAATATACTTGGTATTTAATAATTTGCACAGGATCTTACTCAGTAGTAAAATAGAAATCAAATTAAATAAAGCTGTCTCCAGAGTCCCGTAGTTGGGCGCAAAGATCTCATGCGATTTTGCTGTTGTGAGGCGGCTCTTACCGCTAGGGAAGCAGGTTGGAGAGATCCACGGGCAGTGCACAACAATCCGGAGTGTACAACCCTGCACTACCCCGTGAATTATAGCTTAAAGTGCGCACAAAGCAGGCGCCTTTTGGAATGTCAATGTTTATCTCTACTAATATAAGGCATTTTATAAACCTTAGTTATTCATGGCCAGAAACATTTCGTCAAAAGCTAGTGAAAAAGATCTTTGTACAATTCCATGATTAGTTTGTTTTGTTGCATATGTGATTGGAGAGCTTGCACATGTACACAATGACACAACACAAGGCATGTGTGCATGCCACCATGCGCCTATATAAAGCCCCCAACACCCTGCCTGCCATTGCAAGAGTTTCAGCCATCACTGAGAACTTCTCAGAGCTCTCCCTTCCCTCCAGAGGGGCTCAAGGGTTAAGAGGAAGAGAAGTTCCAAAGCCAAACAAACAACAAGCTCAGAACCTGTACATTCAGTTTTATAGCTTGTGTTAGGAAACTCTTGAAACTATCTCATTTTTCCCTTCGTATCACAATGGCTGGCCTATCCCTGCAGCACCCTTGGGCATTCGCCTTTGGCCTCCTAGGTATATATTACCCTTTCACAAAACAAGAGCTGCATGACCATGAATTGCTCATCTTTTGATTTACCTCTATTTTCCTTTTTATGCACTTTACAAACTGCTATAATTGTGATTCCAAAAGTGTCTGATCATTTCTTCGTTGCTAGTGCATGATAGTACGCAGAAGCCACTTAGTGGGGTTTGCACTTCTTCGGTGATCATCAGTCGTAGTTGAGCTTGTGCAAGCTTCCAAATATTTGCCAAAAATGAGACATTTCTTGTGGCTTCACTTAGTGCACCGGATTAGGAATGCATCTCTACCTTTAATCATCTGTCATGATTGATGCTGTTGCTAGGCTTAATTTCTTATCATGGACTCCTACTTGTCGAGCTAGCAACCTATCTTGCCACTGCAGTACTAGTGACGACGTCATAGTGCATAACACAAGAGCTAGTACGTATAGCTAAAACAAAAAAGCGTAGCTTGCCAATCTTTGTGCATAAAAGAAGCCAAGCTTAGACAAGATGTAACGTGTCAGCTTATCGTGACTTATCTGGTTTGCCTTACTAGCTAGCTTTGGGCTCTTTTGCCAACTTTTGCAAACGCCTGATCTCTGGTGCCCTTTTTTTTTGTTGCAGGCAACGTCATCTCCTTCATGACCTACCTGGCCCCAATGTAAGTGACTTCTATATATCAATGCTTTGGTTACTCGATTTTCGTTTCATATTCACTAATAAACATCGATATTCATTTCAAACTGTATTTATGCGTGCGCAGACCGACGTTCTACCGCATCTACAAAAGCAAGTCGACGGAGGGTTTCCAGTCGGTGCCCTACGTGGTGGCGCTGTTCAGCGCGATGCTATGGATCTACTACGCGCTGCTCAAGACCAACGAGGGCCTCCTCATCACCATCAACGCCGCCGGTTGCGTCATCGAGACCGTCTACATCGTCGTGTACCTCGCCTACGCCCCCAAAAAGACCAAGGTGTTCACGGCCAAGATCATGCTCCTCTTCAACGTCGGCATCTTCGGGCTCATCCTCCTCTTCACCCTCCTCCTCTCCGAGGGCGAGAGGCGCGTCGTCTCGCTCGGATGGGTCTGCGTCGGCTTCTCCGTCAGCGTCTTCGTCGCGCCGCTCAGCATCATCGTGAGCATCTCCGTCCATCAACTCTAGCTACTCCATAACAGTACGTGTCATGAGGATCTCTGGCTAATGAATTGCATGCGTTTGTGTACGTACGTGCAGAGGCGCGTGATCCAGACGAAGAGCGTGGAGTACATGCCCTTCCCCCTGTCCCTCTCGCTCACCCTCAGCGCCGTCGTCTGGTTCCTCTACGGCCTCCTCATCAAGGACAAATACGTCGCGGTAAATCATTAATCACACACACTGGCCGGATTAATCTTTCATTGATCGTTCCTGATGCATCTTACTGATACTGACAGATAACAATTTTAAATTTCTGCATGCAGCTTCCGAACATTATTGGGTTCGCCTTCGGCGTGGCCCAGATGGGGCTCTACGTGTTCTACATGAACAAGACGCCGGTGGTCGCGGAGGGCAAGGAGGCCGGCAAGCTCCCGGCGGCGGCGGAGGAGTACGTCGCCGTCAACATCGCCAAGCTCAGCCCGGCCCTCCCCGAGAAGAGCTCCGAGGTGCACCCGGTCACCGAGATGGCGACAATCCCCAGGACCTGCGCGATCGAGGCAGCGGCGGCGGCGGCGGAGAACAGAGACGTGCTCGACTTCATCAGCCGCGGCCCCGCCGTCGAGGTGGCCTAGACGCGTGCATATGCATGCGTGCATGCATGGCGCGCGCCGCGCTTTAATAGTCGCACGACACGTAGCAAACGAGGCGAGTAATCAGGTACTACTAATCAGTAATTAACTGCTCATGGAGGAGACCAGAGACGTACGTATATGGGGTGTGTGTTCATTTGTGCTGCTGTTGTATTCATTTCCATCGATCCATATCGATCTCTATTCTTATTAGTTCCTTTGAGCGTGTAATGTGTTCTAATAAAGTGTAATCGATCTCCCACAGTTATTAACTACTACTATTTGGTCATGAATGTCTCTAGCTAGTATATGTATTATTTTTCTTAAACCCAAATGGTTTTTTGTGTCTTAATCCGCGTGTGATGACGTGTACATACATACCAGCAAAGAAAGTGGCATGGCTCGTGCATACGCGGCACGTTTCATGTGCGGTCCACATGATGCGCTCGTGGCTTAAGCTGATTGTTTCAGTTGCATATTTGGCCTACTTTACATCAAGTCGCCAAGTGCCATGTGTCGTGTGTAGGTTCGATTGCTTTTCTTTATGCCAGAGAAATGTTTTATTGTAATAATTCTTGATAGTAAATGGAGTGTCTTAACAAAGGTAAGTTGTACAAGTTTCTATAACGACGGTGCCTGCTGCATGGCTATCTAACTTTTCACGCGAGATGTATCTTAGATAAGTCATAGGTACGTTTATATGTTCAGAGAAAAAAATATCAATACTATATCAATTGGCACATGTGAATAATCTCGTAATTATATCAAGTCATCAATTGCAGAATAAGAAAGTAACAAACTAGTTACTCACTGGGAAGTGATGGTAATATCTAAAACACCGACATAGCGATACATATTTAATATTATGATATACACATCTAATAATAAGCCAACATATTTTAAAACTAAAATACATATCTAATTTTAGGATCTAAATTGGCTAACTAAAATTACTAACTACAATTTGCTAACTTGAATTTGAGAACTAACATAGATGTTTCGTGACCCTTCTGAGTAGGAAAGGGATACACCGTTGAGGATCCGGAGGCCAGGAGTACGAGAGTGGTCACCCGGACCCGCGCAGCTAGATAGGATGGAGTGGCCACCTCCACGCTGCCTAGATCTACACCCTCCACCTCCATTGCTGCTGTTGCTCGCCATGGGGACGTCAAGGAAGCGACGATGAGCCGGTGCGCGATGAGGATGAGGAGGCGGCACCAGGTCGACACACGATGAGGACGAGGAGGCGGCGGTCGGCGCGCGAGGAGGTTGAGGAGGCAGCGATCGGCGCGTGACAAGGAGGAGGAGGAGGCAGCAGTCGGCGCGTGACGAGGAGGAGGAGGCGGCGACAGGCTGACGCACGACGAGGACGAGGAAGTGGTGGTCAGTGCGCGACGAGGACGAGAACGAGGAGGCGACGAGCCGACATGCGTTGAGGAGGCTACGGACAGGGAGGAGGCGGCGGTCGGGGAGGACGAGCGGTGTCAGGCTGAATGAAGGAAACAAGGACATCAGCTAAGTGCTGGATATAAATATAACACATGCATCAGTGCCGGTTCTTAAACTCCCACACACCAGCAATAATTGAGACGCCAAGAACTGGTATTGATAGGCACTATCAGTGCCGGTTCGTGGCTGGAACCGGCATTGGAGTAGGCTCTAAGAACCGGTATTGATATATCAACAGTACCGGTTACGCTCGAACCGACACCGATGTGACGCTACTTATGACCTGTTCTGTAGTAGTGAAACTTCATAAATTTTGATCAACAATTATACAAGCTATATGTATGTTTTAATATACAAAATTATTTTAATATATCTGTATTTCACAGATTTTTTTAATACGATATTGATTTTGTAGCAATTAATAATATATTACAAAATAAATTAATAGTCAAAGTATATTTTTAAAGCAAGGTTCGTATACGGCTATAGAGTCGTTCGTATGTGTGCAGAGTTCGAGTCAGAGTCGGATCGTGGGATGGTACGATTCGTGTTAGGATTCGGAGTTAGCAGGTCGCTATAAATATGAGTTGTAATCTCTAATTTGTAAGAAAGACACAGAGTCGTGCAAGTCACAAGTTAAATAGAGTCTAAAATTTCCTCCAGAGAGTTTTTGCCTTGTTTTATTGTTCTCGTTAATTTCTGCTGTTTGACGTTCTATTCACTTCCCGTCGAGATACGCGAGTTCGTTCTCACCAAGTAGTACACGACTCAGGAGTTGCTGGACGTTGCTGGTCGATTGGCATGATCGAGAGTAACACGTACACGGCAGATAGCCAGACTAGTCGTGGTCGAGCACGTATGACTGGTCACTCAAGCTGGTTGTGACTGGTTGTCGTGAGTTGGCATGCTCTCATCCTATTTGGTCGCTTAGGTGGTCGAGAAGCCTGGTCGCTTGCGTAGTCACGAATCTGGAGTGGTCGCGCGTGTGATCTAGTGGTTGGACCCAACATCTGGTATCAAAGCTCGTAGTGCGCAGCACTAACTCATGAAGATGTCGATCGTACCTCAAGGCGAGGTGGTGCGGGAGAGAGGTGGTGGGCCGTTCCTGTACCCACAATTGACGATAATGAACTACACGAGCTGGGTGATTCGCATGCAGGCAATGATGGAAGATCAAGGCGTCTAGGAGGTAGTCGAGCCAGCGATCGGTGAGGCCGTCGACAAGAAGGATAAGAAGGCGAGGTCGCATCTCTTCCAAGCGCTCCCGGAGGATCTCCTAATGCAGGTGGCAAGAAAGAAAACTGCAAAGGATGTCTGGGATTGTCTCAAGATAAGGTTCGTTGGCGCGGATCACATCAAGAACGCGCGACTTCTAACGTTGAAGAGCGACTTCAACGCCATTCGTATGCATGAGGGAGAAAGCCTGGACCGGTACACCGGAAGGCTCAACAGCATGTCCGTCAGGTACGCAAACCTAGGGGAGACGCTCAACGACACTGCATTTGTCAAAAAGCTGTTCGACACCATGCCAGATCGATTCCTGAATGCGATCACCGAAATCAAGCAGTTCTACGACCTCGACAAGATGCCATTCGAGGAAGCTAGGGGGCGGCTTAAGGCATTTGAAGAACGTACTAGCCCCGCTTGCATCCGATGATAATAGCATCGGCGACAACCAGCTTCTGTTCACTCAGGCCGAGTGGCAGGGGTGGTAGAAGAAGGATGGTAGAAACTCCTCATCAAGCAACAAGGGCAAATCTCACCTTGCTGCAGATAGCAGCAACCGCGATCGGGGTGGTCGTGGACACTGCAGAGGCCACAACAGAGGTGGTTGCGGCGGGATGTCACGCAATGACGAGGAGAGCGGCTTGAGCGGCGGTCGCCGCAACAAGAGCCACATCAAGTGCCTCAACTGCCACAAGATAGGGCACTATGCGAACAAGTGCAAGGCACCGAAGAAGAAGGAAGAGGAGACACATCTCACTCATGCTGACGACACCAAGCCGGCCCTACTACTCGTGGTGTCAGAAGAGCCAGCACAAGAACAACAGCACCAGCAGGGAACCGTGCTGCTGAATGAGAAGAAGTTGAAGCCAGAACTACGCGACACAATAGAAGGAGGCTCCAGCTCTGAGGTCTGGTACCTGGACAATGGGGCCAGTAATCACATGACCAGTGACAAAGAGAATTTCAGAGAGTTGGACGAATGTGTCACTGGCAAGGTGAAGTTCGGGGATGGCTCCATGGTGTAGATCATGGGCTTAGGGTCTATCATGTTCAGCTGCAAGAATGGTGACCAGTGGCTATTGCAGGAGGTCTATTACATTCAAGACTGTACAGCAATATCATCAGCCTTGGACAACTTACCGAAGTTGGACACAAGGTGATCATGGATGCTGAACATCTACGTGTGTATGATAATAGTCCTGCACGGTTGCTGATGAAAGTGAGGCGAACTCCAAATCATCTCTACAAGATCGAGCTGCATCAAGCAACACTGGTGTGTCTCTTAGCTAGTCTTGAAGACCCAGCGTGGCTTTGGCATGTGAGACTCGGACATGTCAACTTCATTGCTATGAAGCTACTCGTCGATAAGGGGATGGCGGCAGGTGTGCTGCCGATCACACACCCGAATAAGTTATGTCACGGGTGTTTGCTGGCAAAACAGGCAAGGTAGCCATTCCCAGTAGCGACAAATTTCAGGGCGGAGAAGTCACATGAGTTGCTACATGCTGACCTTTGCGGGCTGATCACACCCTCGACACTCGTCGGTAACAGTTACTTCATGTTAATTGTTGATGATTACTCACGGTGGATGTGGGTATTTGTGATCAAGTCGAAGGACCAAGCTTGCTCCATGTTCAGAAAGTTCAAGCTGCAGGCTGAGAACATGAGCGGACTGATCGCGGCGGCGAATTCCTCTCTGTTGAGTTCACTCAGTTATGCAAGGAGGCTAGGATCAAACGGCACCTCACCGCGCCATATACGCCACAACAAAATAGCATGGTAGAGCAGAGGAATAGGACCGTGATGGCGATGGCGAGGTCCCTCCTAAAAAGCATGAATGTGCTTGGAAGGTTTTGGGGGGAGGCGGTGCGGCACACGGTGTATCTGCTGAACCACCTGTCGACGAAGGTGCTAGACTAACACACCCCGTTCGAGGCTTGGAATGGAAGGAAGCCGCATTTGGCACACCTTCATGTGTTCAGCTGCACTGCACACGTGAAGGTGACAACGCCATACTTGAAAAAGCTCGACGACCGAAGCCAGCAGATGGTGTATCTTGGCGTCGAAGCTGCAAGGCACATCGTCTCTTTGATCTGAGGCACGGGAAAATTCATGTATGTCGTGATGTTAAATTCAATGAAAGCATGGAGTGGAGATGGTGTACAAGAACAGGTGGCGAAGAGCCATCTGATTTCGATGTTGAGGAGGTGATTTGCACTGAGCCGCCAGTGGGCGGTACTATGCCACTCGCGGGTGGTCCGGTAGGTGTGCCAACGCCCGCGGTACATGATGATCAAGCTCCTTCATCAACTCCGCTGGTCGGTAAGGTGACGCCGGAAGGGCTAGTAATCAGGAGACGTGATGCGGCACGCACGACAATCATCACTTCAAAAACCCCCACAAATCTAGTGGTGCTGCTAGCACCTAAAGTGCCGGTGGATGATAGGGCCACGCCACTATCGAGCGGGAGCAGCAACACAGATGAAGGGCCTATTCAATATAAGCACATTGACGACATCATGAGAGATGCTTCAAGGGTGGATCTCGATGAAGACTTGGAAGAAAATGTCATGCTCGTGGAGACGGAGGAGCCATCTTGCTACCTTGAGGCTGCTGGACAGCAAGTCTGGGAGAACACTATGGCCAAGGAGATCGAGTCCATAGAGAAGAATGACACATGAACTCTCACGGCATTGCCAGCTGGTCACAAGCCGATTGGGCTCAAATGAGTTTACAAACTGAAAAAGAACTCAGATGAAGATATGATCAAGCAAAAGGCAAGGTTGGTCGTGAAGGGCTATGTGCAGTGGCAAGGAATCAATTTTGAAGAAGTGTTTGCACCTATGGCTATGCTGGACACCGTACGCGTCATCCTTGCTGTTGCAGCCAATTGAGGTTGGTAAGTTCATCATTTGGATGTCAAATTGGCATTTTTAAATGGTGAGCTCGAAGAGGAAGTATACGTGACCCAACCGGAGGGATTTGTAGTGAAGAACAAAGAGCATCTTGTGCTCAAACTCAGTAAGGCGTTGTATGGACTTCGGCAAGCGCCACAGGCCTGGAATATCCGACTTGATAGAAGCTTGAAGCAACTTGGATTTGTGAAATGTGCTCAAGATCACGTTGTATACACAAGAGGAACATGCTGACATAGAGTTATTGTTGGAGTATATGTTGATAATATCATTGTGACAGGAGAAAGTTCATAAGAGATCATGGGATTCAAGAAGCAGATGATGAGTGAGTTCGAGATGACCAATCTTGGATTGCTCAATTACTATCTCGAGATTGAGGTAATGCAAGAAGATGGGTGAATAACAATCAAGCAAACAGCGTATGCAAAGAAGGTTCTTGATCAATTTGGTATGCTGGATTGCAAACTCACAAAATTCCCTATGGAACAATGGGCGCAACTGCATAAGAATCTAGATGGACAACTGGTTGATGCAACTGAGTATCATCGCATCATTGGTTGCCTGAGGTATTTACTCCATACAAGAACTAATCTTTCTTTTGCTATCAGGGTGGCAAGCAAATTCATGGAAATGCCCACGGTGATGCATTACAAGGCAGTAAAACAAATTCTTCGGTATTTGAAGGGCACCGTGCATTATGGTATAGTGTATACCAGAGGAGGAGAAACAGAGGTAATCACCGGCTACACAGATAGTGATTTGGCTAGTAACACGGATGACAGGAAGAGTACTGGAGGTATGGCTTTCTATATTAATGATAGCCTGGTGTCATGGAACTCGTAGAAGCAGAAAACATGTCTTCCTGCGAAGCTGAGTTCATGGCGTCAATGGCGATGGCATGCCAAGCACTGTGGCTTAGAAGCCTGTTGGGGGAGCTGACAGGAGAAGAGCCCAAAGCAGTCAAATTCTTTGTTGATAACAATTCAGCAATTGTTTTGATGAAGAATCTAGTGTTTTATGGCTGCAGTAAACACATTGACACCAAGTTTCATTTCATCCGTGAGTGCGTTGAAGAAGGCTAGATTGAGGTAGATTTCATCTGCACGGAAGAGCAGCGAGCTGACGCTCTAATGAAGGCATTGCCGGCGGTGAAGCTGGCGTTCATGCGACATCTTTCGGGAGTTAATGAACTTAACCCACAACAAGATTAAGGGGGAGTATGTTGGATTTAATCCTTGTTGTAGGCCTCGGGGACCCATTTCACGATAGTGCGGAAGCAAGGCATTCGTATATGGTTTGTATACGGCTATAGCATCATTCATATGTGTGCAGAGTTCGAGTCAAAGTCAGATTGTGGGACGGCACGATTCATGTTACGATTCGGAGTTAGCAGGTCGCTATAAATATGAGTTGTAATCTCTAATTTGTAAGCAAGACACAGAGTCGTGCAAGTCACGAGTTGAATAGAGTCTAAAATTTTCTCCAGAGAGTTTTTGCCTTGTTTTATTGTTCTCATCGAATTTCTGCTATTTGACGTTCTATTGGCTTCCCATCAAGATACGAGAGTTCGTTCTCACCGAGTAGTACACGACTCAGGAGTTGCTGGGCGTTGCTGGTCGATCGGCGTGATCGATAGTAACACGTACACTGCGGATAGCCAGACTAGTCGTGGTCAAGCACGTACGACTGGTCACTCAAGCTGGTCTTGACTGGTGGTCGTGAGTTGGTGTGCTCTCACCTATTTGGTCGCTCGAGTGGTCAAGAAGCCTGGTCGCTTGCGTAGTCGTGAATTCGGAGTGGTCGAGCACGTGATCCAGTGGTCGGACCCAACAACCGGCAGCGGCATTCTTCCCTCGCCTCCCTCCCGGAATGCTCACCCGTATCCTCCTTTCCCTTCGCTGACAGCCTATTCACTGCTCCGCTGGCCCAGTGCAAGGGGGACGCGCGTGCGGGAGGGAGGCCAAGTTCGAGCTAGCCAGGAGGATGCGGGGATGATTGTGCTATGCCACCAAGAGGGAGAGGAGCTATGTCGACGGTGCAATCCCGCGCTGCTCCCTTCCTGGCTTCCTTCTCCATGGTACGTAGGTATGCACCCACCATCCACGAAGCTAACCTGTTCGACGCATTCCCTCTCTCATTGCCATCGCACATTGCCACCTTCATCTGGTCTTTGTACTTGATATTGCATAGATTGAATTTGTGCAGAAATAGATCATACAGATGTTAATCATGTCATTTCATATGTGGGTGAGTCGTGTAAGAGGGAATCATGCAGGTTGGGTTGGCTGATGGGGTGTGATTCTTGGTGTAGGGCGTAGATCCTGCTGGATGTTGGTACCTTCTCTTTTCCAATGTAGATAGGCTTGTTGTTGGAGTAAGAGTTCGTCTTGCCCCAGCAAGTACGGCGAGAGTTTCTTCTAAGGAGGAGACTCAAGCTTGGAGATGAAGTTTAAGAGGAAGGAACACCATGAATGTATTGATAGCAGAACAAATGGATCAATCTGGGGGGAGTATCACAGGTTCGCTGTGATGTGTTTTCTGTGTCCATCATGACCGTCCAGAGGACCATGGCCTCCTATTTATAGGATCATGTGTAGCTTAGCGTACAAGTTATAATAATGTACAAATATCCGGGATCTGGCCAAATTACTGAGTCTTATCCCGGATGACTACCTTCTATCCCATCGGGAGATAAATATCCACCGTGGTAATTATCATGGTGCCTGCCCCCTGAAGGGGGCGAGCTGGTCGCCAATTGTGGTCCGGCGCTACACCCCCAGGGGTGTTAGGATAGGTACCATCGTGCTGCGGTGTCAGAGCGGCGTCCACTAGCACAGGCATTTAATGCCAGTCACTTCCTTGTAGGCAAAGTATGACTGGTTCTTCCCTTTTAGCAGATTTTTCCTGAGGCCTGATGACTCACCCAGTAACCTTCGGGAGGCCGAAGCCTCGAGAACCGAGCCTTCGGGAGGCTGAGCTCCGGAAGGCTGGGGCTTCGGAAGGGGGAGGCTTCGGGAGGCCGAAGCCTCGAAGACCGAACCTTTGGGAGGTTGGGCTTCGAAAGGCTGGGGCTTCGAAAGGCAAAAATAGGCTCAGCCTTTGGGACGCTGAGCTAATTGAGCCAAGGGGCCGTCGGGGGTCCTTAATAATGACCCCCAATAGTAGCCCCTTGCGGGGGCGACCATCGGGACGGTCGAGCCCACGGTTCGTTCGGAGCAGGGCCCCTGGCGGTCCCTAGCTTGTGGTTGATGGCTCATGGTTCGAGAATTGCTTGGTTTGCCCCGGATGATTTAACCCGGCTGATGGAATGACATGTTGGATGACGTTGGCGACTGGGGGCATTGAATGGGCCCTGGGGGAAGGTGTAGTCCTGTCCTATCTGGCGGAGCGTGGGACACATGTTGTCTTGTCGTTCGGGGGGCAAGGGAGTCGGTTTCGCTCCCCCATGATTTCGGCCTGGCAGGTGAAAGGACAGCGTGTGCGCCCGCCACCTGGAGGGGGCAAGTTGCTACCTATTTGTAGAAGGAGGTGGATTGCCCAGAACAACCCTTTTGCCACCTCCTCATTCTCATCTGCATTTGTCTTTAGCACCTCTTACCTTGCGTGAGTTGTTCCTTGATCTCTTTTCCCCTCTCTCTCTCGTAGTTCAGCACCTTTCTCCATCCTCTTGCGATTCATATGGCTAACCTGAGTACCCCATGTGAAGCCAAAACTCGGGTGGCGGTGGAGATGGCCGGAGTAGCAGCAGCGGGGGACCCTCAGGTGTCATCGACTTCACCGTTGCTGATGGGGCTGCCGCCGGGAGTGGAGCTTCGGCGTGGCAGCAAAAGCCACTCCCGACAAACCACCGTGCTGGGATCGTCTGTCATCGGTGACGAGGAGCTCAACCAGATAGTTAGGGAGGGGAAGATCCCCTCCTGAGCCATCGCTCGGCCTTCGCTGGGCGAGGAGGTCCCGAAGCCTCTGGCCCATGAGGTCGTGGTGTTTGAAGCCTTCTTCGAGGCAGGCCTAGATTTTCCTTCGGTTCCGTTGCTTGAAGAGGTGCTCCACCATTTCTACGTGGAGCTCCCGCAGCTCCACGCCAAAGCCATTGCCTGCCTGGCCACCTTTGAGTGGGCCACGCGGGCGGAGGGGTGCGAAGGGAGGGCGGATTTCTTTGCGGCCCTTCACTTTGCCAACTACCAGCCGAAGTTGATCAAGGTCGAGGGGACGAAGAGGCCCCTCAGTTTCGGGAGCATCAACATCCAAATACGGCCACAGTATCGCAATGCCTTCCCGGCGAAGGCCATCAACGGCCGGTGGTATACCGGCTGGTTGCAGCGGTGATTTTACTACAGCGTCGGCCTTGCATCGCCCCTCCGCTCTACGAACCGAGATATTGCGTATGTTTAAGAGTTAGAGTCGGGTATTACGGACGACCAATTCGCCTCATGGCTGGCCCTTCTCTAGAGGGTGGCCGAGAAGATGAGCATGCGTGACCTCGTAGAGGAGTTCACCATATTGCGTGTTCGGCCCCTCCAAACGGGCTGTAACTACGTTTTTGAGCAAGGTGCGGAAGAGTGGCCGAAGATGTATTCCGGTCCGCCCGTCAGCGCTGGTGAGTTCCTTTTGTAGTTGGGTTCTCGATCTGCCAATGTGAGTCGTCTTTTTTCTTTCAGAGAGCTGCCTCTAGCTGAAAGGATCGAATAGCCCAAGAGGGGGGTGAATTGGGATATTAATTAAAACTTCTATCGCTTGAGAAAATAAAACTAAAAGGAAATGTGACTAAGGGATTTAACTAGGACAAGATAACTAACTAAGAGAAAATTAACCAAGAGAGATAATCTTAAAGAAGAACTTGCAATAGTAACAAAACTCAAAATAAGATGCGAGAAAATAAATAGTTGGAGAAGACAACACCGATTTTTTCCCGAGGTTTCGAGAAGTTGGAACTTCCCCCTAGTCCTCGTTGGAGCATCCACCAAGGATGTCGCTCCCCCTTGAGTCACCAAGGCTCAAGTGCTCCCTCTTGATTACCCCTTCTCCATCTCCGGATTGGCGGGTATCAAACCAAGTACACCTTCTTTTCCTGGGGCTCCCACAATTCCTCCAAGAGCTCACCGAGAAGTCCTTCGATCACCAAGACCGTCTAGGTGTTGCTAACCACCAAGAGTAACAAGCCTCAAGCTTCACTTGACAAAGACCAAGCCTAGACAACAGCTAGATGCACACTTGTTACTCTTCAAGCACTCAAGGAAGTCCTTAATCCTCAACTAAGAACTTGGAATTGACACAAGTGCTCTATCTCTTGCTTCTAAATGACACACCAAGTGTATGAGCTGCTACAGGGTCGTAAGAGAGCGAGAGAGGTCCAAATGGGTGGGTATTTATAGGCTAAGGATCGAAAATTAGCCGTTGCCTAACAACCCAGAACTTTTTCTTAACGCCGGAAGGTCCGGTGTGAATAACACGCTTCACAACGGAATATCCGGTGCTAATATATCTGACAAAATAGCCGTTAACTGTTTCATTAGCCGTTAAACCTCCGGTGATTAATCCTGTCCTACAGCGGATCATCCGGCGCATTGAAATGGGCCAGATGATAGTTTACAACCTCTCTGTATAAATTCATCCGGTGATCATATTTTGCTACGCCGAACTATCCGGTGTATAGAATTAGTTCTGGACTTCATGGCTTTCTATTTATCCGGTGATTTCACCTATCGAACGCCGGACTATCCGGCGTGCTCTTCAACAATTTTTCAAGTCAGAACTCTTAGGAATTTACTCTGGCGAACTCATTCTGACATCAGAGGATCATCCGGTGAACTGAAATTTCGCTGATTTTATCTATTTCAAAGCAATTTTGAGTTCTACCTTCGAGATTCGGAACCAATGATTTTCTGAGGTTAACTTAGTAATGGAAATTCACAAGTGTGCATCGACTATGTCTAGACTCTCCTAAGTCAAGCTACAACTCTTAACCCCTCTTTATAGTACGGTCAAAAGATTAAGAAGAAAAAAGAACCTATACTACTCTAAATGTCCTTCATCTCCTTGTGACACTTAGATCTAGAAGATCCTTATCCTTCACGTTCCGGTCCTTTGATCATCACATAAATCTTTTAATGGGCAAGAGTGTAAAGTCATCATTGACAATTAAGTCTTTCTTTGTTTCTTAAAAGCTGAAATGTTAGTCACAATGATATGGTTGTTATTAATCACCAAAACTCTTACCTTTTTCTTAGGGGCCTAGATGCTTCGTCGTGGCGTATGGGCGAAGCATGGCCAAAGCGTGATGTTGCACTTTATGGTCAGTCAGGGGACTCTAGGTGCCTCGGGGGGCCTTCACTCGAGTTCTTCGTTGGGAGGCATGGTGCTTCACTCGGAGTCTACGGGCACTTCGTGGCCCTCTGAGGGAGCTTTGTCTGGCGTTGTTGCCCCTCTGGAGCCAAGCGTGGATGCCCCGAAGGTAGCTCTATCGTGGCTGTCTTTGTTTTCTTTTCTTTATCGGGGAGGGGGGCTAAGTTCTAGTATGTTGACTGCCTCCTTCTGCTTTATGTATATAATCTCTCCTTTATTTGATGAAAACCGAGCCTGTCTTCCTATGTTTTACATGTGTTGTTTCTGGGACGTTTGAGCCTATGAGTTTTAACCGGAGTCTGCTCTGCGTGTATAGGTATAGCGGCCCAAGGCCGGAGGAGGCCTCGTTCGTACCTTGGATAGTGCCTCCGGGGAGGGATCGAGTGCATCTGGTGCGTCGGGGGCTACTCTATTCGTTCGTCAGCGGAGTCGGTTTGTTATGCCCCACGATTCCGATGGGCGTGTTGACCCGCAGGTGGCTGTCGATATTTTGGTTAATGTAACACCCTAATTTTTCCATTTCTAAAATTTCTTAAAATTTGCTAAGTTCAAAATGAGTTTAAATATTTTAAATGAGAGAAAATCCTATTTTATATGAAAGAAGGTATAAATGACATAGGATATAAGTGATTATTTTGCATTCATGCTGAATTAGGAAAATAGTATTTTTATTTGATTTTTGATGAATTTATTTGAAGAGTCTTTGCCTGGATTTTGAATTTGAATTTGGATTTTGAATTTAAAGGAAAAAGAAAAAGATTAAAACTCTTCGCGGGCTGGATTTTCCTTTTCCGGCCCAGCTCCTTTTTGGCCTCGGTCCAACAGCTGCCCCGGCCTCCTCTCCCACCCGGGCTGCCTTCCTGCCTCGGCCCACCACCGCGCGCCAGCCCACGCGCCGAGCAGCCTCACCGAGCCGCCGACATGCGGGTCCTACATGTCAGGCCTTTCTCCTTCCTCGGTCGAACTCCGACTCGGTCACGGGAACGCGCCGACCGCTGTCTCCCGTTCAAATCCGAACCCAAGCAGAACCCGAGAGCTTCTAGAAAGCTGCCAAATCGGATCCCCGGGATCTCCTCTATCTCTAGCCGGCCTTATCTCTAAGGAATTCGCGGTTAAACAAAGGAATCGAGCTCAGATACAACTCATCAGCTATGATAACATGAATCTTTTCCTGGGTTGGCCTCGATGCCTCATCAGGAGACAAGATATCCTAGCATTTTTCTACCTCTAGCGCCAAATACGCATTTTTCTGGGTTTAGCCGTACGCAAGCAGCTCGGAGGCTGTTGAATGTTTCTTGTAGGTCGGCAATGTGGGTGGCTTCTAGTTGGCTTTTTTACCACGATATCGTCTACGTAGGCCTCGACGTTGCGGCCCAACTGCTGTTGCAGCACATTGTGTACTAGGTGGGAGAACGTGGCCCCGACGTTTCGAAGACCAAAGGGCATCCGGACATAGCAGTATACTCCGAAGGGGGTTATAAAGCTGGTCTTGTTTTCATCCTCCGTTGCCATCCACACCTGGTGGTATCCGGAGTAGGCGTTGAGGAAGCTTAGCATTTTGCAACCGACAGTAGAATCCACCAGCTGGTCAATGCGGGGGAGAGGGAGAGGGTATGGATCTCGGAGGCATGCTTTGTTTAATGATGTGAAATTGATGCACATACGCCATTTTTTGCTATGTTTCTTGACCAGGACGGTGTTGGAGAGCCAATCGGAGTGGATAACCTCTCGGATAACACCAGCTTTCAGCAGCTTCTGGACTTCTTCTTTTGCGGCTTCTGCCAGCTCCGGGGAGAGCTTGCGAAGCCCCTAGCGTACGGACCTTGCCTTCGGGTCAACCTGGAGCGAGTGCTCGATGATGCCGCGATTGACTCCTGGGAGGTCCTGTGAGGACCATGCAAAGATGTCGAGGTTACTCCGTAAGACGGCCAGAAGTTGGGTTTCTTGCCCGGAGGTGAGGTCCGCCCCTATTTGGATGGTCCGGTCAGGTTGGTCTTGGTGTATGGGGACTAGCTTTATGTCCCCTTCTGGCTATGGCCTCGGAAGGCAGCGGTGCCCGGGGTGCACTGACGGAGGATCTTTCAAGTCCTCCCATGTCATAGTGTGGATATGGTGACTGGGGAGTGGAGCGGGGTGCCCATACTCGATGCGTCTAGCCAGGTCTTGGTCGCCGTGGATGGTTATTAGCCCCTGGGGTCTAGGTATTTTCATGTAGAGGTAATTGTGATCGGGTACAGCTCTGAATCTGTTCAGGGTTCCTCATCCTAGGATGGCATTGTAGGCGTATGGTACCTCCACGACGTCGAAGGTGATAACCTCGAATCATGATATAGAGCCCTCACTGAAGATGATCGGGAGTTCTATCTACCCTAGGGTGTTGAGGGGGGCTCCATTGAATCCCTGGAGGGGTTTGCTGCTTGGTGAGAGCCAGCTTCGTGGAATTCAGAGCTGGTCGAAGGCATGCATGAATAGGAGGTCCGTCGAGCTACTTCCGTCAACCAGTATTCTTCGGACCTCGACTTTCGGCGATATTGGCTGAGAGGACCAGGGCATCGGAGTGGGGAAATTTTACCCCTTCGGAGTCGTCGACGGTGAATGTTACTGAGGCGTCGGCCCAGTTGGGAGCCTGTCGGTGGATGCTAGTTGCTCCGATGTGGTGCACCCCGCAGGTGTAGTCTCGCCGCTGTCGTTTCGAAGTGCCTCAGGAGCTCCCTCTGCCGGTAATGGCGAGGACGATCCTTTTGCCCCGCTCTCCTTTGTCGCTGTGCGGTTCTAGGGATGACTGGGTGGTGAAGGTAGGGCCAGTTGCGGAGGATTTTTTAGGGCCAGGTGGTCTACTCGTCGGTTGGCCGATGGCCTGTGATCTTCGGTCTGCCCCTTGGGGGACCCACCGTTGAGGGCCGCCTGCCTCCCGAGGTACTCCTCTCGGATGGTGGTGAGAGTTTGGTAGTTATGGGTATTGTGCCTTCGTCCCGCGCCGTGTAGAGTGCACCAGGATTCTTCCTCGGAACACTGGTTTGGGGCGTGGCTTCGCTCCGGGAGGCCTCCGGAGCGTCCTCAGTCGCATCCCCTGGGGTGGCTTTGGTTCGAAGCCCCGCGGCTTGGGCTGATATTGCTGATGTTTTGGCGTTGCCGTTGCCACCCTCTTTGGGATCCGGTGGTAAGGGCCTCCTCGAATCTCCTTTTTGTCGGGCGAGCCGGGGCGTGTGACGATTTGACCTGTGAGTGTGGTCTCTCGGTACTGGCATGGGAAGCTTCACCAGCTTGTGAGCGCCTCCGGTGGAGCTTTTCCTCCTCTACCCGCGCATATTCCTCAAACTTGCTCATGAGGATTTCTATCGTGCATATTGGGCACCGATTTAGTCGATCATACAGGGCCTTCGGCCAGGCCTTGGGTTGCGGCATCGATGACCGAAGAGTCTGATATGCCCCTAATTTGGGCTTTGGTCTGGGAGAACCTTCGAAAGTAGTCCCGAAGGGTTTCATTTGGCCCCTGCCTGATAGTGAATAGGGTGCTGGAGGTAACTGGTTCGATGAAGGTGCTCTGGAAGTTGCTGCGGAAGAGGTCTTGGAGTTGGGACCAGGTGTGAATGGTGCCGGGGTCCAACGCCCAGAACCAGCGTATGACCACCCCTTCTAGGGTGAGGGGGAAGCATTTAGCCATGGTGGCCGGTCCGCCCCCGCTGGCCTCTATGGCTAGGGCGTAGGATCGGGCGAACTCGTCAGGGTCTGAATTGCCTTTAAACTTGGGTAACTTCGTGGTCCGAAAACCCTTCGGGAAGGGTATGGCTTGCAGGTCGGCCCGCAGGGGGGAGTCGTGGTCCTGTAGGGGGTCCTCACGACGCCGGACCTAGGGCTCCAGGGATCGAATGGGTCATGTCCTTGTGCCGAGGGGCTCGTCCATTCGTAGAGCTTGGGTCGAAAACACGTCGGCCGTCCCAGGAGCGGCGGCGAAGGTGTGGGCAGCTTCCTGCTCGGCCCGTAGGGCCGTCCGTACCTCCTCCATCTATGCCAGGAGTGCTGCCAAGTGTGATTGCTGCTCGGGCAGAGCGGTGTTTAGCGGCAGCACCGATCGCAGCCCCTAGGGGCGCAGCGGGAGCCTCGCCTTGCTGCTGCTAGGTCCCTAGGGTAGAGAACCCTTCGGTGTTGCCCGCAGCTGTAGTTATGGTTGGGTCAGTGGTGGCCGTAAGGTTCCCGTTCCCCCCGGCTGGGGGGCCGTTGCCGGTGCCGGCCACGTATAGTTGGCTGGACTACCGCGCAGGCGTTATTGGGGGGTCGGCCGCTGCCAATGCGGCCGTGGTGGTCTTTTTCTTGGTGGCATCCTACCTCTCTTAGCACTTCTGCGTTCAAGTTCCCACGGACGGTGCGCTGTTGGAACAAGAGTTCATCTTGCCCCAACAAGTACGGCGAGAGTTTCTTCTAAGGAGGAGACTCAAGCTTGGAGATAAAGTTTAAAAGGAAGGAACACCACGAATGTATTGATTGTAGAACAAATGGATCGATCTGGGGGGAGTATCACAGGTAGGTTTGTGTTGTTCCTTCTTGTCTTGATAGTGCATCCGCCGCCATATCAGATTAAGTAAAGGGATTACCTAGCTAGCGCTATGATGCGTGTTCTGTGTCCGTCATGAATATCTAGAGGACCATGGCCTCCTATTTGTAGGACCATGCGTAGCTTGACGTACAAGTTATCATAATGTACAAATATCCGGGATCTGACCAAATTACTGAGTCTTATCTCGGATGACTACCTTCTATCATGTCGGGAGATAAATATCCACAGTGGTAATTATCATGGTACCTGCCCCCTGAAGGGGGCGAGCCGATTGCCAATTGCGGCCTGGCGCCGCACCGCCAGGGGTGTCAGGATAGGTACCATCATGCTGGGGTGTCAGAGCGGCGTCCACTAGCACGGATATTTAATACCGGTCACTTCCTCGCAGGCAAAGTACGACTGGTTCTTCACTTTTGGTAGATTTTTTTTAGGCTTGATGACTCACCCAATAACCTCCGGAAAGCCGGCCCGGGCAGCGGGAGGCCACAGCCTCAGGGACCGGGCCTTCGGAAGGCTGAGCTCCGGAAGGCCAGTGCTTCGAAAGGGAAGGCTTCGGGAGGCCGAAGCCTCGGAGACCGAACCTTCGGGAGGCTAGGCTCCGGAAGGCCGGGACTTTGGAAGGCAGAAACAGACTCAACCTTTAGGAGGCTGAGCTAATAAAGCTAAGGAACCGTCGGGGATCCTTAATAACGAAACCCAACACTTGTTATTCTTTTGTTTCCTAGAAGTGGATGACTGTTGATCCAGTAAAAACATAAGAGAACTGCACAAAACAAAACAACAACATGACTACTACAAAGAAAAAAAAAACAACAAAATTACAAGAGAATGAATTTTCTTACATAGATTCTATTTGCAACAGAGCAGCATCCTGGAACATGGATGAGCCATAGTGTATAGTCCTCATTTGTTCCGGAAAGCACTGTTCCAGAGAATGATTTTTCTTACATAGACATTAGAGGGAAAAGCTACATGTATGGGGGTTGTGTTCCTTTATGCTGCTGGCTGTTGTATTCATTTTCATCGATTGATCCAGATCTATTCTTAATTATTTCCTCTACTTCCTTCGCAAGTGTAACATGTTTCAATAAATTGTAATCATCTCTCTGTCCCTCGCTACTATTAACTAGTTGTATTTGATTCCATGAATGTCTATCGTATTGTGTGAAAATCACTGGGTTTGTGTTGGTATTTGAACTTAGAGTATGTTTGGTTTGGCCATTTCTCATAGTAATCCGATTACACTGGTAATGGGATCCATTGCGTTTGTTAGTTTCAATTCATGAGGTGAACGCTAGGGAGGAAACCGAAGAGTAGCGCAGCGCTGCCCTTTGGAAAAGATCGCATACGCAGGGCACATCAGGAGGCTGAGTGTGTGCGCCACGACGTTGGCCGGCACCGCCCATTGCCTCACATGCCTTGTTCGTGGATGTCGCAAGCGCCACCTTGCCGATCCACTGTTACCGCCGCCACCTCTTTCGCCACGGCTCCTTGTGCCCACTCTCTGCTCACAATTGCCGTTCATTCATACAAATATCTTATTTTGGTTCCTTCATTTTCCTTTTAATTATTACTTTTTGCAATAACTGTTGACAAAAGATCAAATAGTTTGTAATAGAAATATTTAAAAATGCTACTATGATAGTTGAAAACAATTTTCAGCCCACGCAAGTGCATTTATTGACGACTAGTTACTCCAACTGGTACAGGAGTACGTACACAGGCACAAAAAAAAAAGTACTGTAGGTGAGCAAAATTTGCATCTCGTACAGCAAATCGCATCAGAAAAAGAATAAAGTGGGAAATCCCTGAATGACAAAAGGAGGGAAAATATCAGAAAAATAGCAGAACCCTGCCTTAAAGCATTGACAAACTTGCCGCAAATAGTTCTTCACAGTGGCTACACGCTTAGTACATGATGTTACTACGACTTTATTTAACTCAATCAAGCAACGGTCCTTCAGGTCATCCTCAGACAATTCTTCCAGCATATCCTCAAAATATTTTGCACTTATCCTTAAAGACCTCTCATCCTTTCGATGTTTTTTCATGTAGCCACAATACGAAGGAACTATTTTCTTTGATATAGATACCCTCAGCTTTTCACGAAGATGAGGATCAGGGACCTTCCAATGTCTCTGAATATCATAAACCGATTGGAAGGCTGCAGTGAACTGTTGCACACATGAAGGCTTCCAGAAACTAAGATGTTTTCCATCCTTACCTGCCAAGCGAGAGGATACAGGAGCCCAGGAGGTCTCAATGTATCCCTCCAGGAAATGCTCAATTTGCTTCTCATACCGCACGACGCAGTCATATCCAGTAGGCTCCTCGACCATTGAGCTCTTGACTCGCTGGAGAATGAACTGCAAATTGTTCAACAAGAATATGTACTGCAACTCTCCTTGCTCCAGAAGCTTACTGTTGTGTTCCAGCACAGATTCCAGATGCAACACCAGATTGGATATCAAGCAACTAAATAGTTTTCTGCTTTGGACACCTTGGAGTGTTTGTCAACAGTTGCGAGCAAGAATTAAATTGAGTGTGTCTCTGTGCTGAAACAGCCACAATATGCCTTTTGCAACAGCTCTCGCAACAGGGTGAATGTCACTTCCTTCAGTTTCTGGCAGAACACTGGATGAGATCACATTTGTTACAGTACCAAGCATTCTGCTCACGACATCTTCCACTCTCTCAGTCTCTCTCGTATTGCTTCAGCCTCTGTAGAGACAGATTCTCTGCATTCCGGTGATACTAAAGAGCGTGGATGATTCTGAGGAAGATGGATGACAAGCATTCGACCGATCCTTGAGCGACCTCCTCCAACAGATTATTGAGAGCAGCTGACATAGAAGCAACATTCAGTAAGTTCAAAACTTAGGCTCCTGTTTGTTTGGGCCTTTACAAGCTATGGTTTCTCTACAAGCCTGCTTATGGAGAAAAAATATTCAAACTTGCTTCTGGTTTCTCAGGCTTCTATAGTAGTAAAGATTGATTTTGCTTTTGAGAAGCCATAGCCAGAAGCCAGTAAAAACAGACTGTTTGTTTGGATTTTCGAGAAGCAGAAGCCAACAAAAGTCCAAACAAACAGAGCCTTAGTTTAGTTCAGGGGTGTAGCTCTAGGGATGCAGGTGGCAACCTAGTGTTCCCCTGCCGCTACCAACGACTACCGCCCCTTCTAAAGCGCTGCCGCTCGTCTTCCCCTCCGTCGCCACTAGGCCTCCCTCCGCTCCGCACACCATGGGATGGTGTTGCCTGGAGATTGAAGCCACCCCTGCGATCGGCGGATCTAGGGCCTGCCGCCGGCCCCTGTCAGATCTACGACGCCACCACCGACCTCCACCACGACGCTGCCAAATCTCTTGGTGCTGACATCGGATCTAGGAGATAGGCACCTATTGGAAATACAGGTCTACGAGTTGCCGACATTGTCGCCACTGCCTAGATCGAGCTATCGGGGCCTAGATCCACCACCGCCGAAGGTGCCATCACCTCCTCGCATCGCCCCACCTTGAGCTGCCACCATCACTATCGTCGCTGATGCTAAAGGCTGCATAGTGCGTGGGGCAACCCGAGGCTTGCACAGCCACTGTGCGGCTCTTCTGCTCTCGTGTTTAGGCCTGGTGTCGCTCGCTGCCCTGTCCTAACCTCAAGCTACCACCACCTAGGATCTGCACCATCCTAAGCCATCAACTGTTGCATGAATCATGCAGACCGCTGCCATCGGTGGTACCTCCACCCTCAATGTTGTCTCCCTCACTGTCGCCACCAATATCGCCACCTCCACCTGCACTAGCATCACCCACCAACTCTGTCGAGGCATTGTGGGTGTTGGTAGGCTTAAAAGGTCACCCGAGATAGGATCCATCTCCGTGCCACACCAAGTTATCGCATACAGGTCAATTCAGAGCGTAGTCTTGCTTTCAAAAGGTGGGCTCGTGGCAGATGTTACTGCTGCCTTGTGCGAGACCACTAAGTCAGTTCTTGTCGAGACATCTTCCGTTGCATCCGCTATCGGCGCCCTCGGCATTGAGAGCAGCAATGTCGCTTTCAATCTGTTACTCCTTCTAGCCCACACGCCCCCTTCCCTTCCGCCAATTCTCGTCGATCGTGGCCAGTTCAAAGTTGGGCGAAGATCGTGGCTTCGACTCTGTAGCATGGGTGTCACGCTGTGTTGCCGTCACCGGTTTCACCTCATCCCTTTGCTTGGTGTGGCAAGGATGATGACTCTGTCTGTGCTTGTGAATGTACGTGATGTCGCCTAGAGGGGGGGTGAATAGACGTTTTCTGAAATTTAAAACTTCACAGCGGATTACAAACGTCGCCTAGAGGGGGGTCAACCTAAATGCATCCCTCTTGATAGTACAACATTCATAAACTCAAGTTCGGGAATAAAAATAATTTAAACATAATGAGTAACTTCATGTTGCTTCTCTTTTCTTTTCGAGGGACGCTAACATCGTTTAACTTCTCCAATGGGACTAAAGCATGTTCATAACTTCAATAAACACATTAGTCCCTTAATCGTTTATCATCAATTATCCAAAACCCACATATGGAGCCTAGATGCACTTTCAATCTCCCTCTTTTTGGTGATTGGTGACAACACGGTTAAAGCTTACAAAGGATAATTGAATTAAAGAATTTGAATTTGGAGATCAAATGCACATATTTAAAGAATTTTGCAAGAACTCCCCCTATATCTTAGAATTCGTAGGGTGCTACAAGTGTAAGTGAATATGACAAAACGTGATGCGCATAACATGATATGTCACATAAAGAAATAGAGAAACAAACATTGCACCATAGAATATCATAAGCATTACACTAACATAAATAGAGTCTTACAAATTTAAAGTTTAATGACAAGCACACACATAGTTCATCACACATTATTACAAAAGTCTTACATGTCCAACGGAACTGATAAAGATTAAGAGTATGGAACTGGAGACAGAACATGCTCAGAACCCGGACACTCCGAGTCAACCCAGACACTTTGGGTTGGAGCAGAACAAACAACTGGGTCAACTCAAGGATTTCTCTCCCCCTTTGGTATCAAGCACCAAAAAGAAAGAGAAGCAAAGATGAAAATCCACTCGCTACCTTCTTCATAGTCCCCATCTCCATCTCCATTGCCGTTATCATCATCATCTTCAGGAGAGCTTTTCTTGACACCTTCCAAGTCTTCTTCGGTCTCTTCTTCTTCTCGTTGAGCATGTGATGTTTCAGCACCTCCTGCAGCAGCCTGGGCCACATCATATCAAGCCCATAAGTTTTTAAAGGCTTCGGGCTCACTTACTTCTTCTTCGAAGGCGATCGGAGAGCAATGAGGCTCAATCCTCAAATTAGCATAAATAGTCTTTTGCCTCCCCTCAATCTTCATCAACCTCAGATTAGTTTTGTCTTTGTGCTCCTTTATTTTTACAGCATTATGAGTGCAGACATTGAATATTGCCTTGAGTGCATTCTTGATAAAAGATGAAGAACCACGTGAGGAAGATGTTCGTCTTGGTGCCGCCCTTTGTGCTTCACTAGGAGCTGATCTTGGAGGGGCCAAAGGAGGTGACGGTGGAATGGATGAAGTTGACATGGAGCTCACTAACCCCATCCTATAGGGCTCATGCTTCACTTCCTTGAAGAAGTTTTCTCTGTGACCTTTTTAATCATGTACATGATGTATGGCATATGGCACAACTCTAGCTAGGTGTGTAGGATGTAATGTGAATTTTCTTCCAAAGAAAGTCCACCACACTAAACGGATCACCTTCATTGAACATCCTACCGAGTAAATTTCTCTATATACTTTGAACTGTAGAGGCATTGCCACTTTTAGGATTTGAAGTGAGACGAAAAAAGGAATTGAGATACTTGTAAAAAGACCTCATGCTTTTTGTTGAGCCATATGTCACTTCACCATGATTTTCATACATAAAATCCATATCTTCGATAGAAAGTTGTTCTTTAACATGAATCTTTGTCTTGCTCATGTCACAGAGATCAAATCCAAACAAGCAAGCAATCTTGTATTTCTCTCCTTTGATCATCCAAAACATGGTTTGGTTTTCGTCATTGTCACAGTAAAGAGTGTCATAGAACTATGCTATAACTTTAATACTCTAGTCACACTTTAGACTCATGATGTTTTTGACCATCTTGTCCTCACAAGCTGAAATTACTTCATTGAAAGTAGGATCATTCTTATTTGTCATGTAATCCCAATCTATCCACTACATTGGGGTGGCCGGCTTCTTCTTTCTGAGGATCACCATCTCATAAAAATCAGCTTGGAAATCATTCCAAAAATGATGATCTGACACATTCTTCTCATTATGAAAGGATCTTCATACCTATCTCTCTTGCACTTGCCTGATTTCTTCATGTAATCAACTACCGCTCTAGGCATCTGGTTTGCTATATGTGTCTTGTAGGGCCTATGAAGATTCAAAGGGGCCAAAACAGGATTTTCCTCTTGTTCCTCTTCAATGTCATCTTGCCTTTGAGCCCTGAACCGGAGGCCATAGCCTTTCCTTTTCCTATCCATCTCTTTGCCTGCATCTTTGTTCTACCACAAGGCACATCTGTTGTTGGTGCTGGCTCATTAATGTGAATACCTCCTAATGAGACCAACACCTTCCGAACAGCCTTGCGAACACGAACATGTTCACCACCGCTGCCACTATCGTTGCTATTGCCACTGCCCTCAGTTTACTGTGGAGAAACATCACATTATGCAAGCGGATCATGCCTAGCTTTTGTTCTCTGATGAAATGCATGACCAACAAAGCGATCTCCCCCATCTCAAGAAGTCTTGAGATACACATGAAAGATATGCTTGATATCCGAGAAAATTTGCTCAAGAATTTGAATTGAGGAACAGAAACTGGTTAGGCAGCTCTGGACAACCCAGAGTATCCAGGTCAACCTGGAGACTTCGAGTTGCCCAACCCCGGGGCAAAAACTTAGGGTGTGAAGGATGTGTCTAATGCATTTGCAAGCCCTTAAGATATGTGAATCTAAGAAGGAAATAGAGCATCTTTACCAAAGGTATTTGATTCTAAGGCATGGCATTGAGAAATCGGGTGGATCGAACTTGAGAAGTACCTTTAGGTTAAACAAGACACTCTAAGATGATCCGGAGGATAATCCAGAGAATCTGAGCATCGGAGTAAATCTCTAGGTGAAGAACTTGAAAACCCCACGATTGAAGCTTGAAATTGCTGGAGGGGAGGATCACCACGGTAGAAGGAAGAGAGCGGAGTTGGAAAGATGGAATGAAGAGGTATCGTCTCATGTGGAGGTTATAGACTGGATAACCCGGAAACTCCGGGTGGACCTGGAGACTCCGGGAGGATCACCACGGTGGATGGGAGAGAGAGGAGTTGGAAAGATACAATGAAGAGGTATCCTCTCAGGTGAAGGTTATAGACTGGATAACCCGGAGACTCCGGGTTGGCTAAAAAAAGAGGCTCTCCCGGAGGGGAACCTAGACACTCCAAGTTGAGTGACAGAATCCGGAGTATCCGGGTGGACCCGGAGACTTCAGGTTCTGTCAACCCGACAGAACCAGCAAAGGCTGAGGGCCTCCAGAATCCGGATATTCTGGGTTAGGCCGGACTCTCTGGGTTCTGGAGAAAGGCTGAAACAGATTTTGGAGATGAGATTAGATATGATCACAAGTAGCAAATTATGATCAAAAGATCAAATAATCAAATATTTTCAAAAATAACACTCAAAAGAATTTTTTGCTAACCTCTAGCCATAAAAGCTACAAAGTTAAAACAATCAATTGCATGCAGTATATCAAGCCATGTTGCGAGAATCTAGGATGTTTAGCTCACTTCTCAACTCGCAATATCTTTGCTCGTCTAGTGGTTTGGTGAGAATATCGGTTAGTTGTTTTTTGGTTCTCACATGACGAATATCGATATCCCCTCTGGTTTAGTGATCTCTCATGAAATGGTGACGGATGTCTATATGCTTGGTTCTTGAGTGTTGTAAGGGATTGTTGGCTATTTTGGTGGTACTCTCATTGTCACACAAAAGTAGGACTTTGGTCATGTTGTAGCCATAGTCTCTCAAGGTTTGCCTCATCCAAAATAGTTACGCGCAACAAGTGCCCGTAGAAACATACTTAGCTTCGGCGATGTATAAGGCTACGGAATTTTATTTATTTGAGGACCAAGAAAACCAAGGACCTACCTAAGAATTGGTAAATCCCAGGCGCACTATTCCTATCCACTTTGCAACTGGCATAATTGAAATCCGAATAACCAATAAGTTCAAAGGATAAACCTTTAGGATACCATAAGCCAAGGTATGGAGTATAAACCAAATATCTAATAATCCTCTTAACGACCACTAAATAGCACTCTTTTGGAGTATATTGAAATCTTGCACACATTAAGCATAATATCGGACCTAGATGTACAAAAGTAAAGCAAAGAACCAATTATGGAGCGATATACCTTTTGATCCACGACCTTGTCATCTTTATTTAGGTCGAGATGTCCATTAGCTTGAATTGGGGTCTTGATTGGCTTGGCATTTTTCATATCAAACTTCTTGAGAATGTCTTTGATATACTTAGTTTGACATATGAATGTTCCTTCTTTAAGTTGCTTGCATTGAAATCCTAGAAAGAACTTTAATTCGCCCATCATTGACATTTTAAATCCCTTTGTCATGATCCTACTAAATTCTTCACAAAATATTTTATTAGTAGAACCAAATATAATGTTATCGACATATATTTGCAAACAAATAAATCATTATCAACATTTTTAGTGAAAAGAGTAGAATCAACTTTGCCTATTTCAAAACCTTTCTTGGTTAGAAAATCCCTAAGGCATTCATACCATGCTCTAGGTGCTTGCTTAAGCCCATAGAGCGCCTTATGGAGTTTGTATACATGGTTAGGAAACTTGGGATCTTCAAATCCGAGTGGTTGCTCCACAAATACCTATTCAGAGATTGGTCCATTGAGAAAAGCGCTCTTCACGTCCATTTGATACAACTTGAAATCATGGTAAGTAGCATAGGCTAGTAATATACGAATTGATTCAAGCCTAGCTACGGGAGCATAAATCTCACCAAAATCCAAACCTTCTATTTGCGTGAAGCCTTGAGCAACCAACCTTGCCTTGTTTCTCATAACGATCCCATTCTCATATTGTTTGTTCCGAAAGACCCATTTGGTACCAATCACGTTTCGATTTGTCCTTTCCACCAATGACCAAACTTCATTTCTCTTGAAGTTGTTGAATTCTTCTTGCATGACCATTACCCAATCCAGATCACCAAGTGCATCTTCCACCTTTAACGGTTCCAAGGAGGAAACAAAAGAGTAATGTTCACAAAAATTTGTAATTCTAGAGTGAGTGGTTACCCCCTTTTGTACATCACCGAGGATGTTGTCAACCGGGTGATCTCTTTGGATACTTTGATGGACTCTTAGATGTGGCACATGGGATTGGGATTGAATGTCATCCACTTCATCATCATCAAGTAATTTATTGCAGTCATCATTGAGCATGGTCTTGATCTTGACTTGATGTAGGTTGTCCATTTGAGTTGATGAAGATGGATGAAGTTCGTCATTATTGGCCACTTGTTGCTCTTAGGGCTCTTGAGACTTGATTTCACCTATCGCCATCTTCTTGATTGCTTTGCTTGGAACTTCTTCATCACCTAAAATATTAGGATCAACTTGCTCCACTTGGGAGTCGTTAGATTTATCAAATGTCACGTCACATGCGATTTCAACACAACCGGTGATTTTGTTGAAAACACGGTAGTCGTAGGGATTTGATCCTAACCAAGAAAGAAACCTTCATCTACTTTAGGAGCAAACTTAGAACTTTTTGCCTTCTCATTTAGAATAAAGCATTTGCTATCAAAAACTTTAAAGTACAAAATATTAGGCTTGTTACCGGTTAGAATCTCATAAACGGTCTTCTTTAAGATCTTGTGGAGATACAACCGGTTGATGGCATGGCATGCGGTATTGACGGTCTCCACCCCAAATTGATCTGAAATCTTGTACTCATCAAGCATGGTCCTTGCCGACTCTATGAGAGTCCTATTCTTCCTCTCGACAACCCGATTTTGTTGAGGGGAGTAGGGTACCGAGAACTCGTGCTTGATCCCTTCTTCATCAAGAAACTCTTCAACTTGAGTATTCTTGAATTCACTTTCATTGTCGCTTCTCACCCTTTCTATCTTCACATCAAATTTATTTTGAGCTCTTCTAACAAATTTCTTGAATATGGCTTGTGTTTCACTCTTATCATGCAAAAAGAATACCTAAGTGAAACAAGAATAGTCATCAACAATAACCAAACCATATTTGTTACCACCAATGCTTATGTAGGCGATCGGTCCAAATAAATCCATGTGAAAGAGCTCCAATGCCTTATGGTCGTCATCACATTCTTGCTGGGGTGAGCAGCTCCAACTTACTTCCCTGTTTGATATGCACTACAGATTCTATCCTTCTCAAAAGAAACATTTATTAGTCCTAGGATGTGCTCCCCTTTAGAAGTTTAGATAAATTTCTCATACCAATATGGGCTAGACGGAGGTGCCATAGCCAACCCATACTAGACTTAACAATCAAGCAAGTCTTAGGCATCACTTCATCCATTGAAAAATCAACAAAATAAAACTTGCCCTTCAACCGATCAGTGAAAGCTATTAAGGAGTCTTCCCTTTTAGAGACGGTCACATCCTCATTAGTAAAAAGGCAATTATAGCCTGTCTCATAAAGTTGTGATACGGACAACAAGTTATAACTAAGAGATTTGACAAACAAAACATTTGAGATAGAATGATCATTAGAGATGACAATTTTACCTAAACTAATTACCTCTCCTTTCTCGTCATCACCAAAAGCAATATTCTCATGAGATCCTCCATTTTATTTAAATGATGAGAACATACTCTTTTCTCTAGTCATATGATTTGTGCATCCGCTATCAATAACCCAACTTGATCCACCAGAGGAATATGCCTACAAAACAAATTAAGCTTTTATTTTAGATACCCAAATTTTCTTGGGTCCTTTCATGTTAGTCACAAGCACTTTTGGAACCCACACACTCCTTTTGGCAACTCGATCCTTTATGCGTGCATCAACATATAGAGCAACCACTTTACCACGATGGTTCCTCTTTAAAACATAAGATGCATAAAAAGTAGATTGAGATGCATGGCATTTGGGTCGTTTGCCTTGTGTGGTGAGACCATTTTCCTTGCCTCCCTTGATGAACTTGAGTCACTCATTACCATTAATCACCACACGCACACTTGACTTGCTTGTATGCATATCAAATCTAAGCCCTTTCTTTTGCCTATTGTCCTTGGCCTCAATGATCTTTTATATTACATCCTTGGATTTATATGTCATGATGCATCCATACTTAACCAAGGCATTTAGCCTCTCATTTTCCTTTTGTAATGCTTGCAAATATTTAATATTAGTAGCACAAGCATTTATATAAATATTGTAGCAACGAGAACAACCATTACTAGTAGAAGCAATAGAGAGTGAGGTTGTATCATTAGATGTGGGAGTGTTATTCTTGAGTACATCAAATTGCACTTCGAGAGCTTTATGAGATTCATTCAAACCTTTAAAATTCTCTTGAAGTGTGACATTTCTATCCTCAAGAGTAGCAATTGAGATATTGGCCAAATCAAGATCTTTGGTCAATTTCTCAACGTTCTCCTTCTCTTTAACAAGGAGCTCCATGAGCTCAAGGTTTCTCTTCTTTTCAAGGATGAGTAAGTCCTCTTGCTTCTCAAGAATCTCCTCTTGACTCTCTATTTTTTTCATTAGCTCCTTTATCTTAGACATGAAATTTTTACTAAGACTTTTAAGCACACTTTCACAACACTGTCACTATCACTATCTAGGAGCTTGAGTTGTGATTTTACCTTGCGCCCTTTTTCCATAAGACACTTAGGAGTGTCATCAGCGTCGCTCATCTTGCCAAAGAGTGACTTTGTCAGTGTAGAGGAGTGGATGACGATGGCGGCAACCCCTTCATCATCAGAGTCAGAGTCAGAGTTTGAATCTCACTCCTTGCCAACATGGGCTTGACCCGAATATTTTTTCTTGTGGGTCTTGTATTTGTCCTTCTTGAAAGGCTTGTTCTTCTTTTCTTTCTTGTCCTTACTTTTGTTGTTAGGACACTCGGCGATGAAGTGCTCAATTTTACCACACTCATAGCATGCTCTCTTGGATATTCTTCTCTTGGGCATATCTCTCTTATACTTGCTATAGCCATCATTCTTCATGAATTTCTTGAACTTTCTTACAAAGAAGGCTATTTCTTCATCATCCGAGCTCTCATCTTCACTTGAGCCTGATTCTTCAACTTGCTTGCTTTTGCTTGCCTTAAATGCTACTTCCTTCTTCTTTGAGTTTGAGCTTTGCTTGGCAACATTCTTGACTTCATTTGCTTCCTTCTCCATGAGCTCATGAGCAAGTACTCTACCAAGCACATCACTTGGTATGAGCCTCTTGTAATCTCTTCTTTCTCGAATGAGAGTGACCAAGGTGGGGTTTCTTAGTGCAAAATCTCTTAGCAATCTTCGCACCACCTTGTGGTCATCTAGCTCTTCACTTCCAAGCCTTTTTATCTTGTTTACTAGCACCATCATACGGTCATACATAGCTTGAGGGGTTTCATCATCCTCCATAACAAACCTTCCTAATTTGCCTTCAAGCAACTCTATCTTGGATTCCCTCACACTTGTGGTGCCTTCATATGTGACTTGAAGTGTGTCCCATATCATTTCGAATTCTTCTAGCCCATCCACCTTATTAACTCCTCGGGCCTCAAAGCACCAAGCAACACACTTGTGGCTTGTGCATTGTGGTGTAGATTTTGCTCTTGATCGGGAGTGAGCTCTTTGTCTTCATCCGACAATGTAAAACTTGTGTAAACAATCTTCCAAGTACTTGGATGAAGGGATATTAAATTTAATTTAATTTTGTGCCTACAAACAACATAGTGCGTACCATCAAAATGTGGCGCACGCCCGGACGACACGAAAATATAAGAATTGGAAGCATTAAATTTATCATAATTAAGCTCGATTGTGACTCCCTTGCCTTTACCATTACCCGATGTTGAAAGAACACCCTTTGGACTCGTTGGACTCTTCTCCCCAGACGCCGACATTTTCAAATCCTCCAAGCGGTGAAGCCTTGTAGCAGGTTAGGCTCTGATACCAATTGAATGTACATGATGTCACCTAGAGAGGGGTGAATAGACGTTTCCTGAAATTTAAAAATTCACAGCGGATTACAAAGTATGAATACTCCAAGTCAATCCGGAGACTCTGGGTTGCACACGATCCAGATACTCCGGGTGAACCTGGATAGTCCGGAAGTAACAAGAAATTAAAGACTATGAATTAATAGGCAAATCTAGTTGAGTATATGAGTTACCACATGTTTAAATTGATGTATGAGTTTCTTTTCAACAACTACCTACGGTCACAAACTCAAAAACAAGTAAATTGGGGCAACCCATCCAAAAGATCAACTAGAACAAGAAAGTATGCAATAAAGTGAAGAAGACAAATATGTGTCTCCTGAAGTTCGAATCCAATGATCCTACATCTCCGTTGAGGTGCTCACAAAGAACCAGGTCTCTCTCAACCCTTATCCTCACCGAGCGACCACAAAGATCGAGCTCGGGGCTTGATCAACCTTCCTGTCCCTTGCAGAGGCGAGGATGCCAACTAACTTCTTATCTTTCATGTTTACCAAGCTCCTGATGTTGAAGGAGTAACCAGTCGGAACTTTGACATCACATAAGCAACCACACAAGCGGATCTTCGCTTCCCTGCATATAGTGTAACAAACTGTGGAAAGTTTCTTTTTGCCATTGTCTAATTGTATGTAATGTAGGTCCTTACTGAGGTTCATTTCTTTCCAGGTCCAGACGTGCATTTTGTGTATCTTTTGTTTTGCCGGATATGTCTAGTAAGGTACCAATCAAGCTATCAAACATATTCTTCTCCACGTGCATCACGTCTATTGCGTGTCCGATCATAAGATACTTTCAATAAGGTAGTAACCAAAATATTGATATCTTTTTCCACATAGGAGTATGTTGTCTAGCCAGAATTTTTGTATTGTCTGGCCCTTTTTAAGGTACAACTCTAAGTGTCTTTGCCATCTTAAATATCTGTTCTCCAATGCGAATCTTTGAAGCTTGACGATGCTCCACTATCCCATCAAAAGCTCTTTTATTCTTGCGGTATGGGTGATCTGGACGAAGGAACCTACAGTGACCCATGGAGACCATTTTCCAACTATTCGTCAGGCACCGCCCTCCCCCCCCCCCCCCCCCGTTTCCTCCAAACACTAAACACATCCATTATACCATTTTATAGTCTTCCTTGATAGGTTACCAAAAGCAGACCAATCTGAGATGGTTACAAATAGCATTACGCGCAGGATGAAATTCTCACGTCTTTACTCATCCCATACCCCTACGCCATCTTTCTACAGTATAAGAAGATCTTCAACCAATGGTTTGAGGTACACATCGATATAGTTGTCTGGTTGATTCAGCCCACTAATCAGCAAAAGCATCATAAGGTAGTTCCACTTCATGCACATCCAAGGTGGAAGGTTGTAGATACAAAGAGTCACGGGCCAAGTGCTATGAGTACTTCTCGTGTTGCCGAAAGGATTCATCCCATCCATACTCAACCCGAACCTTATATTCTTCACTTCATCTCCAAATTCCTTGTATTTTGAATCGAATCTCCTCTATTGCATGCCATCAGCAGGATGTCTAAGCATTCCATCTTTCTTGCGCTGTTTAGCATCCCATCGCATCAACTCAGCATTTGCTCTATTAGCAAACAATCGCTTCAAACGGGGGATTATAGGGAAATACCAAACAACCTTAACGGGGGGTCTTTTCTTTTTTCTCTTCACCCCCACGCCATCGCTCTTGATATCATCAACGTTGCGCTTGTACCGTGGTGCATTGTAAACATGACATGCTTTCAAGTCTGCACCCACACAGCGAAACAATATGCAGTCGTTTCTACATGTGTATTGTTTCTACTTCTAATCCCAACAGACAGACAACCTGCTTGGCATGGTAAGTGTTTTTAGGCAACACGTTCCCCTCTGGAAGCAATTCTCTCAAGAATTCTAACAAATCATTGAAACCCATATCGGCCCAACCATTGTAAGCACCACATGCAACTTGTTTTGCTCATCTTTATAGTTCGGGTAAACTAGTGTTTTTAAAGTCCTCTACCCGCTGGTACTTTTGATGTTATCTTTCACTGGTGAAGTCCCCCTCCCCATCATGCAACATTTGTTATATGTCATATTCATTATTACCAACAAAAGTGTCCCCTCTATCGTTCTCGACAAAAATATCTTCAAATGCCAACATATCGAAGTCTTAGCTAGACGTCATATCGTTGCCTCTGTCTTCTTCGACTGTAGGTTGCCCTTCACGCCCAACATCTTCAAGTTCATCATGCTCAGTCTAAAGGGTATAGCCAGCCTTAAAACCCCTGTGAATCAAGTGTGTACAGATCTACTCTATGTTTGAAAACTGTATCTCGTTCTTGCAGTCAACACACAGATAGCATATATAGTGCTCGGCATGCTTCCTTTTTAGCTTCTTGTGTGCTGCGGCAGCCCTAAAAAGCCTCAACACCAACAATGAACTCTTGCCCCCCTTGATCCTTGTACATTCATGACTGATCCATCTGCAAATCATTATAATTAAACCAATTCAACTTATAATCATTCAACATTTCAAAATCTAAAACAAATTCATTGAATTACCTCACATCTTGATTGGTCCCTATTTGAGGGCCCATCTCCTTCCGATACTTGGGCTGAGTTGGGGGACCCGCCTTCCAAAGGCTGTCGTGTCCGATTGTGACCCGTTGGTGGACGTGCCATCCCTACAACACAATATTCTATCAAGTGTGTTAAATTCACTAGGTTGATTAATGAACAGAGGAAATCCACTGAATTATTATTTAAATTCAAGACTTTAAAAATATACACAATCCACATACTAGAAAATTAGATCTAGATTTTAGGGGCATTTGCAAATTCCTCCCTGGTTTTTTATTTTTTGCAAGGATGCCACTCAAATGAAAGTTCTAATAGTATTTTTGTAATATTTTAATCGCAATAATGGTTCAAGTAGTGGCAAATTTGCAATTGTTCCTGGATTTCAATCTGCTCACGCACATGTATTTACATGTGAGTTTAATCTACTCCTTAAATCATCTACAATGATAAAATTGTGCTCTTGCTCATTCCAAAATTCAACACTAAGGAACAACCACCCAAGTTCAAACCTAGAGCAATCTAGCAACTAAATCCAACTAAGAATAAATGTAGATCATCTCTATACATCTAACAATGACAAAGTTGCAAACTTTTTCTAAATTAGATCTTGAAATTCATAACCATAGAACAAGCACCAACCATCAACCCTAGAGCAATCTACCAAATAAATCTATCTAAAAATGAAATATAAACCATCTCACTAAACTTAGAGTAGTTAACTCCTCCAAATCTAGAATCCTCAACGCAAAAATCTTTCCTCCAAACACAAGATGACAAGAAAAATGGCAAGCAATGCTGTTTGCTTGGGCTCGAGTGGCTCGAGTGGCTCGAGTGGTTAAGCTGGGAAGAAGGTGGGTTTTTATACTGTATCAGTATCAGTGCCGGTTGGTATATGGAACCAACACTAATAGTCATTATCAGTGCCGGTTCCAACCATGAACCAGCATTGATAGTGACTGTCAGTGCCGGTTCTTACCCCCTCAGTCATTGTTCGCGCGTGAGACTTTGAGAACCGGCACTGATGCACCTATAGTAGCAATTTCTGTTGAACCGACACTAATGGGGCACTATATATATGATGTTCTATAGTAGTGACTATACAACACTAAATATCTAATATACAATTATCTTTACTATACAACTCCAAATCTCTATGTTTTTGCTTGTAAGTACAACAACTCTAATTAATCTATAGCACAACAATGTAGTATTTCTGTTAGACGTTTCCACACAATTGTGTGGCCGATGATGATTGCGGGGTGTTACTATGATTTATGCATCTTAAGTCTTCTCAATCGCAAACTATGTACATAATTAAGGCATTAGAGCATCTTAATTCCTGCTCCGGTTAACTAGTCGATCACTCTCATTGAATGTTGATCATTTGCTTGTGACCTGTTGTAGCGAATATGGCTCTTTCAGCGTATGTATGTGATTTTGGTGATTAATGACAACATAGTTAATAGGACTAACATATTTGTCCAGTATATGTTTTAGTAGGTCTCATGGATGCAACAAGACAGAAGCCACCGAAACTGGGACCAATAATGTATTGAATTGGACAAGTCCTAAGAAAATTGTACATGATGGAAGGTTCAGCGATGAGGCGTTTGTACACGCCGAATGGTCCGACGCTTAGAGGCCTGTACACGCTAGAGCATTCCCAGAAGATGGTTCAGAGGTTATACATGTTGAATGGTCTGGCCAATGAGAAGTTGGCTACGCCGGAGCATTTCCCAAGAGTTGGTTTCAAGTGATGAAGAGTTGGTTGTACACACCGGATGGTCCAGTGATCAGAGCCTTGTACACATCGGATGAAAGGATCGATGATGTACTAAGAAGGAGGATGAATTAGGACAACTAAAACTAATTAGCTCCAAAAACTTCATAAGATAAACCTATATCAATTTATATCTAAATATGCTCTAGGTTCATCTAGTTTGTCTACTCTACCATTCAAAAAAGGTTTACAACTTATAGTCAACCCTAGCAAACTACTCTAGGAAGGTAAACATACAAAGGTAGATTGCAAGTATGTAAATACGAAAATGTAAGGAAGGTAGAGGGAACAAACTCGGCAAAAAGAATTTTTATCCTGTGATATCGATGGCATAAATGTCACCCCTAATCCACGTTGGAACAGTGACCTAGGCTATAGCTCCTGGACGGCACCTGGTCACGACCCTTGAGCCACCTATGTCTCAAGTAGGTTGAGCCACCAAGGAAAGGCCTCACTACATGCCTCTCTTCTGGTCACTTGCCACCATATTCACTTCGGAGCTTGAGACACCAAAGCAAGGGTCTCTGCATCCCCATACAAGAATCTTGCTGCCACTCCACACCAAGTCGGAGGGTCAACAAGCTTGAGCCACCAAGTTGCAAGGTGACGGCGAGTCACCAGGACTACAAGGCGCTGACGTACCACTTGGTACAAGCTAGGATCACTCCTTGATCATCTCTCTAGGCAGTAACACCTAACAACAACTCTCTCTAATCTTATTAGCACTAATCACTCCCTAATCATTTTCTTAATTGCCTTGGATGATCATTTTAAGCACTTTGATGGTTTGGATATTTTCTCAAGTGCCGATGAGCTTTCCTGGACTCCAGCACACTCAAATGGCCAAGTGTGGAGATATTTATAGCCTCAAACCCACGAACTAACCATTGCTCCAATAGCTCAATCAAACTGTGAACAGTGGATGATCCGGTGTCAATAGCAATACCAACACCGGACCATCCTGTGTGTACAGCAATAGAAAACTAGCCGTTGGAACCTTACTCAAACTCATTGTGAACACCGGATATTCCGGTACTAATTTAAACTCCATCATCGGACTATCTGGTGTGTATACTTCAGCCGACGGAGCCACTTTTTCTACACTGTTTATTGTCCAGTGTGTAGATCTTCAGGACCATCCAGCATGTACAACCACGCCAAACTAGCTGTTGAGAACTTTTCCTGGAAAATGCTCCAGTGTAACCATTCGGCGTGTACACCTCCAAGCACCGGACCATCTGGCATGTAGATCTACAGTCTTCAATAGTTCTCTGGAGAAATGCTCCGGTCTATATATCCTCTCTGATCACTGGACCATGCAGTGTATACAAATTTTCTGCACCAAAATATTCCTCCTGGAAAATGCTCTGGTGTGCACATCTTGCTGAGCACCGTACCATCCAATGTAGTTTTTATTTTCTCCTTTGAGCTGAAAATACTCTGGTGTTTATAACTTTCAGAGCACCGGACCATCCGATGTGTTATCTTTTCTGAGCACTGGACCATTCGGTAAGTGCAATCTTCTCTGAACTCGTCTAATTCAATATTTTTTTAGTTCAGCTTTGGTGGCTTCTTCAAGCATTATATCCATGAGACCTACTAAAGTATATACTTGATAAACATGTTAGTCCTATTGACTATATTGTCATTAATCACCAAAATCACATACATGCCCTAAAAGTGCCATGTTCGCTACACCGGACAAATGCACAAGAGAAGTGACTCGATTGACTCAACTCTACACATCGGATAGTCCGGTGATGGAGTTAAAGATAATACCAAAACATCCAGTGTTCTCAACGAGTTTGAGTGGAGTTCCAATGGCTAGTGATAGCTGGCAACGGCTAGCTTTGAGTGATGTCACACACCGGAAGGTCCGATGTTCAGAGATGGTAACACCAGATCATCCGTTGTTCAGGGAAAATATGACCGTTGGAGCTATAGGACTAACATGTTTGTCAAGTATATGCTTTAGTAGGTCTAATGGATGCAACAAGAGAGAGGCCACTGAAGCTGGGACAAAGATTGGATTGAATTGGATAAGTCTCAAGAAAATTGTACATGCCAGATGGTCCGGCGATGAGACGTTTGTACACACCAGAGTATTTTCCCCAGTAGTTTTGAACACGTCGGATAGTCCGGTGCTTAGAGGCTTGTACACGCTAGAGCATTCTTAGAAGATGGTTCAAAGGCTGTACACATTGAATGATCCAGTGATGAAGAGTTGGCTATGCTGGAGCATTTTCCAGGAGTTGGTTTCAAGTGATGAAGAGTTGGTTGTACACGCCGGATGGTCTGGCGATCAAAATCTTGTACACGCCAGATAAATGCACGAGAGAAGTGGCTCGGTTGGCTCAAATCTACACACCAGATAGTTCGGTAATAGAGTTAAAGGTAACAACGGAACATTCGGTGTTCTAAATGAGTTTGAGTGGAGTTCCAATGGCTAGTGACAGCTGGCAATGGAAAGCTTTGAGCGATATCACACACCGAAGGTCTAGTGTTTGGAGGTGGTGCACGTCGGATCATCTGACGTTTAGAACAATGTGACTGTTGGAGCAACAGCTAGTGCACAGGTTTGAGGCTGTAAATACCCCCCCACTCAGTTATTTAAGTGTGGCGGAGTTCAGAGAAGCTCACATACACTTGAGAAGACATCCAAGCTACCAAAGTGCTAAAAGTTATCATCCAAGGCAAATAGCACAAGATTAGGGAGTGATTAGTGCTATCAGGCCTAGAGAGAGCTGTTGCTAGGTATTGCTGCCTAGAGAGGAGATTAAGGAGTGATCCTACCTTGTACCACGTGGTACGCCGACGCCTTGGAGTCTTGGTGACTCACTGGTAGCATGAGCCTTGGTGGCTCAAGCTTGTTGACCCTTTGACCTTGTGTGGAGTGGTGGCAAGATGCTTGTATGGGGACGCAGAGACTCTTGCTTTGGTGGCTCAAGCTCCGAAGTGAAGACGGTGATAAGTGACCGAAAGAGAGGCTTGTGGTGATCCTTGCCTTAGTGGCTTGGTAGCTCAACCTACTTGAAGCCTAGGTGGCTCAAGGGTTCTGACCAGATACCGTCTGGGAGCAATAACCTAAGTGGTTGCTCCAACATGGACTAGAGGTGGTGTTTATGCCATCGATACCACGGGATAAAAATCTCCTTTGTGCAGAGTTTGCCCTCTCTACCTTCTTTATGTTTCCACATTTACATACTTGCAATCTACCTTTGCTTGCTTACCTTCCTAGAGTAGTTTGGTAGGATTGGCTCTAGGTTGTGAACCTTTTTAAATAGTAGAGTAGACATATTAGATGAACCTAGAGCACATTTAGATAGAATTTGATATAGATTTATCTTGTCAAGTTTTTGTAGCCAATTTGATTTAGGTGTCCTAATTCACTCCCTCCTTAGAATGTCACTTATCCCTTTCAATTGATAACAGACCAGGTTCTTACAAACTTTCAATTGGTATCAGAGCTGAGGCTCACACCTCTCACAAGGATACGCTAATCCAAGCAGCATTTGAGACCACGACTAGGCTTTTGATTGGTTAATCACATATCTTTTTGATTGGTTAGCTTCACCGCTTAGTGAGTTGTGACGTCTGGGTTAGGAATGGATATCGGTAGTGCTCTATATTTTAACGGCACTCACTAAAGGGTTGCGGGTAGGCTACGCTAGCACAAAATAAATTTTCTCTACCGCATTCAACCAGGAAGCCATGCGAGTAGGGGATCATGAATCGTTACCACTTGACGAGCAGTGCAGCGGAAGAAGAGTTGGAGCAGACCAATCCAACGTCGTGCGCGTCAAGTAGTCGATCGTCAACCTCGTCCCGAGCACGTCCCGAGCACCTTCCGAGTACTCGCGGGTACGTCCCGAGTACTCCCAAGCAGATCAGCACCGCAATAGTAGCAGCGCCTCCACGGTATCCACACGTACAAGGATGGAATCGCCGTGCGCCGGTGTGCTAGCACCGCGCGTCCGGCTAGGGTTTCGAAGGGAGTTCGGGAATAGGAGGCGGCTAGGGTTTCTAAAGAACACCTTGCGCCTTGGCCCCTGCCTATTCTTATATAGAGCACGCTAATGGGCCTTTAATCAATATTAAAGCCCATTATGACTCTAAACCCTAATGGTCCTTTAATCAACATTAAAGCCCATTAGCAGATCCAATCCGCAAACTCGATCGCCTCTAGGGCATATTACCAACAATCTCCCACTTGCACTAGAGTCAGCACAAGTTTTATATTCCATCCCCTTAAGTGTGTGACCCGTTAGGTTCATGTGTAAACGGCCGCTATCCGGAAACCCTTTTCCGAATTGCAAGTCAATAGCGGTACCTAGCAGGACATATTGACTCCCGAATGCACACAAAGATCATATCGGCTGAACCTTGATATACTCATGCACCAATCCCTTTACCACACGATACCAGTCAAGCTCAAGGCGAGATTCGTGCCACCCTTGTGATAGCTCGACCATTCACTCGATCAAGTAGTGGATTCACCATGATTAACTCTTTAATCACATTGGCATGGCCATGCACTTTCCAATCCAACTACCTCGAGGGGCCCAGAGATATCTCTCCCGTTATTTAGGAGGGGTAAATTCCATCTTGATCACTCACATCCCACGACATGTTTCATAACATACCTGAAAGCAACCTTTATAACTACCCAGTTACGGAATAGCGTTTGGAAGCCCCTAAGTGTGTTACTACACATTCTGGAATCAATGATGATCTCAGGTCAAAGGATTCTGTAGGTACACCATTTGAGATAACAACTGATCGCACATTAAAAATAACAATCCCAGCAGTATCTCAGGGTGGGTCTATCCAACATCATGTTCTCTAACATGTGTCCACATTACTGATTTGATATCTCCATATCTATGATCTGTGAAACATGATCATCATTCAGTCAAATGTGCTAATCTATAAATCATTATTGTCCCACACAATGATATGAGATTAGGGACTATTTAGAATAACATCATAAAAACAAAGAGTTTCACAAACAAGTCACATACTTGCTGATCAATGTAAATGATAATTATTCATGGAACCAGATAACAATTATCCAAAAGTACATTAGCATAGACAGAACACATTCTCTCACATGCACTAGAGTCTATCCCGCAAGTATCTAATACCCATAGAGCTCAAGTGTGCCTCATGCTTGGGCTGTGGGAGAGGCTTCGTCAACGGATCAGCAATATTCGAATCCGTGTGCACCTTGCATATCTTTACATCACCTCTATCAATAATCTCTCAAATGAGGTGATAGCGCCGAAGTATGTGCTTGGACTTCTGGTGCGACCTAGGCTCCTTGGCTTGTGCAATGGCACCACTATTGTCACAATAGAGGTCCATTGGACTGGACGCACTAGGGACCACACCCAACTCAGAAACAAATTTTCTGATCCAAACAGCCTCTTTTGCAGCTTCCGAAGCTGCGATATACTCGGCCTCCATCGTGGAATCAGCAACCGTTTCTTGCTTGGAACTCTTCCAACTCACCGCACCTCCATTAAGGCAAAACACAAAACCAGACTGCGATCTCGAGTCGTCCTTGTCGGTTTGGAAGCTAGCATCGGTGTAACCATTTACAACGAGCTCCTCCTCACCTCCATAGACTAGGAACATATCCTTAGTTCTTCTCATGTACTTGAGGATACTCTTTACTATAGCCCAGTGACATTCACCTGGGTTCAATTGATATCTGCTCGTAACACTTAGAGCATAGGAGACATCTGGGCGTGTACAAAACATAGCATACATGATGGACCCGATAGCAGAAGCATACGGGATCGCACTCATCCTCTCGAGCTCATCAGATGTCTTAGGACATTGATTCTTGCTGAGAGTGATGCCATGTGACATTGGCAAGAAACCTTTCTTGGAATCTTGCATATTGAACCGATTCAATACCTTGTCAATGTATGTGCTCTGGCTTAATCCGATTAGTCTTTTTGACCTATCTCTATAGATCTTTATGCCCAATATGTATGCTGCCTCTCCTAAATCTTTCATTGAAAAACTCTTTTGCAATGAAGATTTGACAGCATCGAGCATTGGAATATTATTTCCAATCAATAATATGTCATCCACATATAAGACCAGAAACACAAGTGCGCTCCCACTAGTCCTTTTGTAAACACAAGGCTCTTCTTCATTCTTGATGAAACCAAACCCTTTGATCACTTCATCAAAACGAAGATTCCAACTCCGAGAAGCTTGCTTTAGTCCATAGATGGACTTTTGCAGCTTGCAAATCTTCCCAGCATTTTTCGGATTGACAAAACCTTCAGGCTGTGTCATGTACACATCCTCACTTAGGTTTCCATTAAGGAAAGCCGTTTTGACATCCATTTGCCATATCTCATAGTCGAAATATGCAGCAATTGCTAGGAGAATCCGAATAGACTTTAGCATTGCGACGGGCGAAAACGTTTCATCATAATCAACACCTTGAATTTGCCTGAAACCTTTCGCCACCAATCGTGCCTTATAGATGTGAACATTTCCATCAACGTCTATCTTTTTCTTAAAAACCCATTTACACTCGATAGTTTTCACACCATCAGGTGGATCGACCAAGTTCCAAACTTGGTTTTCTCTCATGGATTCTAACTCGGATCTCATGGCTCCAAGCCATTTTTCGGAGTCTGGTCCCACCATTGCTTCCGAGTAAGTCTTAGGTTCATCATTGTCCAACAATAATATGTCGCGCTGCCCCGTGGTTAGGAACATAAACCGCTCGGGTGCACGACTGAACCTTTCCGACCGACATGGGGCTGGTGTCTCGACAACAGGTTCTGCAACATCTTGCATACCGAGTTGTGGTTCAATAGGAGCTGAAACACTTTCAAGTGGTTCCCGAATTTCTTCGAGTTGCACCGTGCTCCCACTAACTCTCTTCGCGAGAAACTCTTTCTCAAGAAAGACACCATTCCGGGCGACAAACACTTTGCCTTCTTCCCGGTTATAGAAATAATATCCTTTGGTTTCCCTAGGATACCCCACAAAGAAGCATTTATCAGATTTGGGAGTGAGCTTATCAGACGACAAACGTTTTACATAAGCCTCACAACCCCATATCTTAAGGAAAGACAATCCGGGACGCTTCCCGGTCCATATCTCATATGGTGTCCTCTCTACAGCCTTAGATGGAACCCTGTTTAACGTGAAAGCAGCAGTTTCTAGAGCGTATCCCCAGAAGGACAATGGAAGATCAGATTGGCTCATCATCGACCGGACCATGTCTAACAAAGTTCGGTTCCTCCGCTCGGACACCCCATTCCATTGTGGCGTGCCCGGTGGAGTCAATTGTGGAACGATTCCACATTGCCTTAGATGATCACCAAATTCATGGCTCAAATATTCACCTCCACGATCTGATCGCAGAAATTTAATTGTCTTGCCTATATGATTTTGTACTTCATTCTGGAACTCCTTGAACTTTTCAAAGGATTCAGACTTGTGCCTCATTAGGTAGATGTAACCATATCTACTAAAGTCATCGGTGAAAGTAATGAAATACTGAAAACCACCTCTAGCTGTAGAACTCATCGGTCCACATACATCTGTATGTACTAGGGCCAATAATTCATTTGTCCTCTCACTTCGACCAGTGAAAGGCGTCTTAGTCATCTTGCCAAGTAAACAAGACTCGCATGTATCAAATGATTCGAAATCAAATGAATGTAGAAGACCATCTTTATGGAGCTTCTGCATACGCTTCTCATTTATATGACCTAATCGACAATGCCAAACAAAAGTGGGATTCAAATCATTAAGCCGAGGCTTCTTTGTATCAATGTTATAGATAGTTATATCCTCAAGATCCAATATATATAATCCATTTACTAATGGACAATTACCATAGAGCATACCATTCAAAAATATCGAACAACACTTGTTCTTTATTATGAATTCATAACCGTCTTCTTCCAAACATGAAGAAGAGATAATGTTTTTGCCCAAGGCAGGAATATAATAACAATTATTTAATTCCAAAACTAATCCTGAGGGTAGCGATAAGGAGTAAACGCCAACGGCCAACGCAGCAACTTTTGCACCATTGCCGACGCGAGCATCCAGTTCGCCTCTTGCACACTTCCTAGTCCTTTTCAGTCCCTGCAACGATTTGCAAGTATGAATCATTGATCCGGTATCAAATACCCATGAATCATCAGGACGAGTAGCAAGATTAATTTCAATAACATTTATACCTGAAGATGAAGTCTTACTTCCCTTCTTCTTTTTGAGTTCTTCCAAGTACAATTTGCAGTTCCTCCGCCAATGACCAGACTTATGGCAGTGGTGGCAAGTGTCAGAAGCGGCAGGGCCAGCCTTGGGCTTTCCAACAGGTTTAGGCTTAGAACTCGAGATCTCATCCGAAGTTTTAGCCTTGTCCTTGCGCTTTCTCTTCTTGCTATCCTTTTGAACCATCATCACATGACTAGAGCTCTTCTTAATGCTTTCCTCAGCAGTTTTTAGCATCCCATGCAATTCAGCCATGCTTTTCTCCATGCTGTTCATATGAAAGTTCAAAATGAACGGCTCGAAGCTCGCAGGGAGCGACTGGAGAATTACATCCGTAGCCAACTCAGGGCTAAGGGGAAAACCAAGTTTTTCCAGGCTTTCAATGTAACCAATCATTTTGATCACATGAGGACTGACTGGACTGCCTTCTGTTAACCTGCACGCAAACAAGGACTTTGAGGTGTTGTACCTCTCGGCCCGAGCTTGGTTCTCAAACATGCCTCGGAGTCCCACAATCATATCATGGGCATCCCTGTTCTCATATTGCTTCTGAAGCTCAGAGGACATACAGGCAAGCATGAAGCAGCTAACATCCAGTGAATCGTTGGTGTGCTTCTCATAAGCCCTCCGATCCGCGGCAGGAGCATTATCAGCTGGTTCATCAGGATAGGGGACCTCTAGAACATATTCCTTTTTCTCTTGTTTGAGAACAATTCTCAGATTTCTATACCAATCAATAAAGTTTGTTCCAGAAAGCTTCTCTTTTTCAAGAATCGATCGCAAATTAAAACTGGAAGTGTTACTAGCGGCCGGTGCCATGATCTACAACAGAAAATGCAGGTTCAGCACTATGCCTATGTGAATCTTCTATTAAACAATTTAACAAAAGATACTCCACTATATGTGTTTTCCCTCTAACAACATATAGAGGATCAAGATCCATATTCAACTAAGTTCTAGTGAGCTTTGGCATCACTGCTAGAAACTTAGTGACATAGGTAAGCAACGCCTTGCTAATCACATCCCTATGTGACTCTTGTTTGCTGGATGGCATCGAATGCCCCGGCGCCCAACATCATGCCCCAAAGCCCAAAACCGTTTTGATAGCTTTATCAAGTAAACCAATACTATGCGTGTGGATGTCCGACATCCACTCTAACTGGTTAAGATAAATGATGGCACCCTGCTTTGGCAGACCTACCACACAATGATCAAAACCTTTGTAGGTGCAGCTATTGGAAGGGCATCAATTACTCTTGATTTTTCTGAGGGAAACTACTCTATCATGAAAATCATATCCACCACATATAAAACATGAAAGAATAGTATGATAGGAACATAAAAACATCACAGGCAATCATATTAACTGTGACATAGTATGGCCCCTTCACATGGTGATCTTCATCGCCACGGTTCCTGTCCTCCGGGTCATCATGCTTCAAATCTCCATGATCTTGTTCTAGTCTATTACACCTAATAGCACTAGATAAATTACATGAGAAGAAGCATCACAAGTCAACACGCAGGCCGTTATACAATAACATGACAGCCTTGGGCTGCAATTAACCATGACACGCAGGCCATGAAAAATTACACACATGCATCACATATCACAAGGCCATACCAGTCACAACATTCTCTGCAAAAACGAGTTAAGCGTAGAATCGAATTCTAATGTCGTGATGGGATCATGTTATTACAACAATCTATGCGTGTACGCAACGGCGGTCCCGAGTCATTCATAATGCTATGAAATCGCTATGAAAATCTCATCGGAAATACATAGATCGCATCTATGAAATCGCTATGAAAATCTCATCGGATCGATCGTATCGAGCCAATTCCGAGTCATTCATAATGCCTCAATTTCCATTAGATCAATCCCATTGATCATCGCGTGAGGTTTTTCCAGAAACGATGACAGCACACACGACCTCGATCTGCTGTTCTCCCGACCATGTCGCGATGCACGCAGTTAGCCCCGATGGTGATTCCAGCCGGTAGGGGCAAGTCGCACGCAAAAACAGGTGGGAGATCGAGCTAATCTTTTTGGCTATGTGGTTTCATCGACTGGCATCTCATCCGATCTCTAATTCACCTAACCAACCGTGCATTGATCAATCCATCATATGAACTGATCAAAAACAATAGATCTAATCTATTTCTATCACATATCTTCTATATGTGACTGATCCAGATCGAAAACTACGCAGGATGGCTCTGATACCACTAAAGGGTTGCGGGTAGGCTACGCTAGCACAAAATAAATTTTCTCTACCGCATTCAACCAGGAAGCCATGCGAGTAGGGGATCATGAATCGTTACCACTTGACGAGCAGTGCAGCGGAAGAAGAGTTGGAGCAGACCAATCCAACGTCGTGCGCGTCAAGTAGTCGATCGTCAACCTCGTCCCGAGCACGTCCCGAGCACCTTCCGAGTACTCGCGGGTACGTCCCGAGTACTCCCAAGCAGATCAGCACCGCAATAGTAGCAGCGCCTCCACGGTATCCACACGTACAATGATGGAATCGCCGTGCGCCGGTGTGCTAGCACCGCGCGTCCGGCTAGGGTTTCGAAGGGAGTTCGGGAATAGGAGGCGGCTAGGGTTTCTAAAGAATACCTTGCGCCTTGGCCCCTGCCTATTCTTATATAGAGCACGCTAATGGGCCTTTAATCAATATTAAAGCCCATTATGACTCTAAACCCTAATGGTCCTTTAATCAACATTAAAGCCCATTAGCAGATCCAATCCGCAAACTCGATCGCCTCTAGGGCATATTACCAACACTCACTTCCCCTGGTGAAAAATTCTAATAACTTATTTTCTTCAAGCCAAAGGTTTAGATGTTTGGAGAGTCACTGAGAAGGGGATAAATGAACATCTCATAAACAAGGAGAGGCAATCCGATGCTTTAGCAAAGACTATCCTTTTATCATCTCTATCTGTTGATGCATTCAATCAAATATATTCACCTACAAGTGCACATGATATTTAGGCTAACCTCATTAAAATACATGAATGCACAAAGGATATGCGTAATGAGAAATATCATGTGCTAGTCTTTAAACTCAATAGCATTAAACAACTTGTCTATGAAAGTGCTAATGATATTTACTCACATTTGAATATTCTTGTCAATGAGATAAATGAGCTAGATATGATACCAATTGGAGATGATCAAGTGGTGAGAATAATACTTCAAGCTCTCCTTTCAAAGTATAAGTTAATTGTGTACATCATCTACGACAACAATGATATTAGCAAGATAACTCTAAGCTAAGTACTCGGCAAGATCATTGCCCGTGAGATGGCCATGAATATGGGGTTAAAGCTTCTTCCTTATCTGACACCAAGAATCTTACCATCAAAGCAAGCAAACTCCTTGCCCACACATAAAAGAGAAGATGAGAAAGCAAAAGCAAGAGTCAAGCTCAAGTGAAGATGATGGTGATAAAGATGAATAGAGCGATAACGAAGATGAGAAAATCACCTCAAGTGACAAAGAAATGGATCCAAGATCACCAATCTCATCTCAAGATTGGAGAAGGACCTTAAAAGAATCAACGCCAAGATTAATCATTCAATCTCTATGAAAGACTTGTTCAACATAATTGATCATATGAAGAATAAGTAGAAGACCAAGAACAAGAGGGAGACAAGGGAAAGAGGCAAAGAATTTGCAAGCATAGGAAGATGGGTGAGTGAAGATGAAGATTCAAGCTCAAGTGATGAGAGTTTCACTATCAACTTCAAGAGAAGCTCTTCCTCAAGGTCGTCATCACACAAGTGCCTTATGGCCAAAGGTATAGAAAGCGATGTAAGTGATGATTAATCCGATGAGGATTCACCCTTTTAAGAAAAACTTCTTGAATTAAGCTAAAGAACTTAAGAAATTCAATGCCTTTAATGACATTCATGCTACCTTTGTTTCTAATTATAAATAATTATTGAGCAAATTTGAATCGCTAAACAAAGAGCATGAAGAGCTTAAGGTAAAACTTGAGGGCATTGAATCTCAACATATGGCCCCCTTAAAGCAATTTACCTCCCTCTTTAATTTCAATCCTAATGTAGATGCTTCTACTTCTAGTAATGATTTAATTGATCTATCTAGCTCACCTTTTTAAAATGAGGCATATGTTCAGAATGTTGTTATAGAATCATGT